>NC_073693.1:55652081-55855888 GCF_029784155.1 Uranotaenia lowii
ATGTAACACAACACTTCCCGTTACGAAAATATCTGTGTTAAATTAGCAGAATTTCGTCTACTGGTTTCTGAAATAAAAAATGCCAAATTTTCATGTCCTAAATGTGTGAATAATGTCAAACAATACACTGGGAAAATATAAAATTTTGTGCTGATTTTTAGGTGAAGATTTTTCTTTACACTTTACCAGTAATTATTTTTTATAAAGAATCAATTCCACGATAAAAATCCTGTGGATGATTTTGTTTTAAAAAATTTGTTTTTTTGCGGATAAAACAAAAAAACTCAAACTTTTACCATTAATTTGTGATTTTAAGCTAAATTATCTTTAGAAACTAATTTTGTTTAAAAAATTTAAATCTGGAAGTGAAACTGACAAACAATTTTAACGCATTAAGACGAAAAACACCAAAATTCAGCATTCTATATCTCAGAAACCCCTGGATTAAATTTAACATTTTTGATTAACGGCAAATGTTGTGTTCAATTTTGTCGAATAAAGTTCAACACTTAAATTCAGTCCATTCATTTTATTCTTCGAAGTGTAGAACAATGTTGGCAAGCGAAAAACGGGATATCTCTTGCACTTTTATTTTTTTCCGAATTTCCATACGATTTCTTAAATGTACAAAATATACGATTTCCGAATCTTAAGATCAGAATTTTATAAGCCCTCATTCATGAATTTAAATTCTGTATTTCAGGTTTAATCAAAATTCACTATTTAAATTAATTATTTTTGATCTTCATTGTGAATCAGAATTAAAATATAAATTTAAATAGATCTGAATCTTACTTTTCAATTTTGTATTGCCATTTCGAAGCTTTATATTTTTGAGTTTTGTGTAAGAATTAAGCCAAAGAACTACAAATTAGAATATAAAACAAAATTTTTCTTTGTTTTATATTCGGAAAACTATTATCAAGGTATTGAAAATACATATGATCTCGAAAAACATGATTCAAATTTGATATGAAATTAAAAAACGAAATGTAAACCATGATTTCAATGCAGCTTTTCATTTCTAATTTCTTATAATTATTCGAACTGAAAATCAAGAATCCTGAACAGGATACTGAATCCGAAATACGAAAATAAGAAAACAATTCTGGTTATGGGAATTATGGAATCAGAACCTTCGAAATAGGTTTAATTTAACTCAAAGTTTCATATTCAGACCTGAATTTCGATGACCGAGTGAGAAAATTTTGAAAAATTGTTGCAGAATTTTGGACTTTAGATGGGTTTTTGAGGTTTTGGCATTAGTTTTTAGACTAGATTGTTACTCTTGATCAATCTTACTTTATTATCATAAGTTGGTTCTGAATTTAAAATTTTGAGTGTTATAGTAGATAAACTTGCTTGCTGTTTTGGATGCTCATGGGGGGGGGGGGGGGGGTGCAACCCCCAAAACCCCCCCCGTTCCTACGGCCATGATATATATATATATATATATATATATATATATATATATATATATATATATATATATATATATATATATATATATATATATATATATATATATATATATATATATATATATATATATATATATATATATATATATATATATATATATATACTAGCTGACCCGGTGTGCTTTGCTACACCTTCCAAAAATTATTGAAATTTGTGGTCCCTAGTTATTTAACTTTTCATTCATTTGCACAAAATTCTAAGTTCAATTTCAATATCATTTAAATGTTTTTTCAAAATAATATTGCAACGTTTTTTTATTTTAAAATCTTAATATTTTTTTTTTAAATCCGTGTTTTAACCCATTCTATGACTCTGGGTTTCTTTGCTTCATAAGTTTATAGCTTATGCCATTTTATTTTTATATATGGAATCTTCGCTGTCCCTTTATTTGTAGGAGGGTCTCAAACTATCCTAGAAAAATTTTCTGAAAAAATAACATCACGGGACACTCATTTTACCTATTCGTTCTCGAATTATTATACAAATTGTGAGAGTGACCCCCTCCATCATTCCTTTAACCATAATGGAAGGAATGGGGTCTCATAACATCAGAAAAACACTTTTTGTACACAAATACGATTCCATATCATATATGGCGTCATTCTCGATAAGCTCTCGAGCTTTTGAAAAAATGTGTGACCCTTTCCCACTTTATATCTCCCCTCTGGCAGGAGAAGGGGGTCGCAAACCATCGAAGCAACATTACCCGTACACATATGCCAATTTGGTTCCATTTTCTCGATTAGTTAGCAAAATATTAAAAAAAAATATGAGTGACCCTCTTTCCATTATATCGTTCCACTGAATGGAGAGAGGGGTGCTAAATCACCGAAAAAACATTTCTTGTACTCGAATACCCTTCCATGCCAAATTTGGTTTCGTTTGCTTTATTAGTTGTCGAGTTGTGCCATAAAATTTGTACCTACTTGGAAAGAGTGAACCAAGATCAAACATTCCGTGTATTCGAATACATTTCCATGCCCAATTCTGATCTATTTGCTCGATTGTTTGAATGTCCCCATGTCATTTTGGTTCCATTTGTTAGATAAGTGCTTGGTTTGTGCTACATAATCGTATATGAGCTCCCGTCTTCTCTAACTGTATCCCCAATTGAAGGAGAAAGAAGTCTCAAATAAACTAATAACCTTTTTACGTATCCAAATGCTTTCCCATGCCAAAGTTGTTTTCATTTGCTCAAGTTATGCGAAAAATTGTAAAGGAGCTTTCTCTCTCCTCCCTATCACGCAACTGGAAGGAGGCAGAAGTACCTAATATTCACAAAAAAATACCATGTGCTCAAATACCCCTACAAACCAAATTTCGTTCCATTTGCTGGGTAAGTTCCCGAGTGATGTAAAAATTGTATGGAAAACCCTCCTCCCTTAAAATTTTACAACTTGAAGAACGGAGGGTTTTCAAAATATCATAGAAACACTTCAAATACCTTCCCTCACAAAATTTCGTTCCATTTGCTTGTTAGCTATCCAATTATGCTGAAAATTTTAAAGGAGCCCCTCCCCCCCACTTTCTATCCCCTCACGGAAGGAAGGAAGGATAGCAAATAATGAAAGAACTATTTATCGTACCAAAATAAACTTCCAAACCAAATTTGGTTTCATTTGATCGAATAGTTTTCAAGTTATGCAATTAAAAAGGTATGAAAGCCCCCTCCTTCATTCCTCTATCTTAACTGGAAGTAGGGAGGGGTCTCAAATAATCATAGAACCATTCCTCGTATTCCCCTACCCTCCCATGCCAAATTTGGTTCAATTAGCTTGATTAGTTCTCAAGTTATGTAAAAAATTGTAAGGTAGGCCCCCTCCCTCCTTCCTATCGCCTCACTGGAAGGAGGGAGGGGCACCTTATATTCATAGAAACATTCCTCGTACCCAAGTACCCTCCCATGCCAAGTTTGGTTTGATTTGCTTGATAAGTTCTCGAGTTATGAAGACTTACTACTTTTATATGAAAGACCCCCTCCCCCCCTTCCTGTTTGAGGGAGGGGTCTCAAACCATAATAGGAACCTTCCCCGGCCTCCAATACCCCCACCTGCCAAGTTTCATGTAAATCGGTTCAGTAGTTTCGGAGTCTATAGGGAACAGACAGACAGACAGACAGACAGACAGACAGACAGACAGACAGACAGACAGAAATTCATTTTTATATATATAGATATATATATATATATATATATATATATATATATATATATATATATATATATATATATATATATATATATATATATATATATATATATATATATATATATATATATATATATATATATATATATATATATATATATATATATATATATATGAAGGATGATAAAGGAAGAAGTTAAACGAAAAAATAAGTAGGAGAAGAAAGAATAAGAAGGCGAAGAAAAGCTAAGTAGAAGAAGAATAGTTTCCGAGAAAAGAATTTCCCACGTTCTAATGTTTAGGTAAAACATTGTAAGTCGGTGGCTTAATCCTGAGTTTGCCAACATCAAGTTGAAATGTAAGTCGCTTACTCATTAAAAAGATCGTATTACTAAAACCAGCCAATAATCAGATTCTCAGGTTCATCCTGTAATCAGGAATCCACGCGGCTTGTCCGCTACATTTTTGTTTTTTTATTTATTTTCGGACTTCATTACGAGAATTTACGATTCATTGGAGAAATTACGGCTAAAAAAATCCATCGCCTTGTGGATGTGGGATGTGGATGATTTATCAGCATAAATACTATAGCGGATATACTAACTCCAGCAAGAAAACTAGTGATTATCGTTTTTATACCGGTCACTGAATATGCGTGCAAAATATCGAAGATATGATCAGATGGAATAGGATTTTTCATTGGTTTTACTTACCAAAAACGTTGGAACAAAAAATACCGATCTGATTCAAAATCAAGATCTTGGGGGCATACATTATTTCTCGGCTTTCCATTCATGATTTACGGAAAAATTAACAGTTCATAATTAATTTTTTTTTACGAAAATCATATTATTTCGGAAATACTTTGAAATTGAATATTTCACATTTTGTGTTTACTACCGTTAAACGTTGAGAATCGGAACGAAAATTGATAAATTTTTTTATTCATTATCAGGCTTGAATAAAAATTGAAGCATGAAGAATCCGCAAAATGTTATACCTTGACAATTGTTTATTAGTTTTGTTTATTTGTTTGTTTTATCAACAGACCAAGCTTAGGTCCAAATGATAACTTAAAATGAAAATGACACAAAATTTATATCCTAAAAGGATTTCTCAATATACTTATAACTTTTCTTCGTAAAATATCCCTCGATACGTCAAAGTCGAAGAGTTCGGAAAAGCGGTTGAATGTTTTCATAACACCGATGAAAGCACTATTGGTTCCGTAGTTATTCTATCGAATGGGAATATACAGTTGAAGTTCCTGGTTTCTCAGTCCATCGGGTCTCACACTAGGAGGAATAGCTTCTAAATAGTAGCGTAGGACAATCGATTTGTGATGTCAGTAGACCGGCAACGAAAGAGGCTTGTGTTGCTATTCTTTGGGCTTGAAGAGTATCCACGTCTATGAGACGACATCGATGTTCGTAGCTTGGCAGGTGAAACGGGTCTTGCCAGTTTAGGTGTCTTATTTTATAAGTTAAACACCCAGGTTTTTACGGATTGCATTCCAAGGCGCGGCAATCCACCGCGTTCCCGCAGTATGCTACTCTGGGTCCAGGGGTGCAATTGGTCGACTCTAGATACTATGTACCCCTACGCCATAAAGTCCACCTGGGGCTTCTGGTCATAATTCTCATCCAGACCAGCATCGAAGGCTGTACCAGAGATGGAAGACCAAGTCCGCGCTAAAGCGCTCATTGACTAACTAAATTTCAAGTCAAAACTCCAGCATTCATACCCTGCCTCTTGTTACTATTCAATTCAAAGGATCTTTCCTCTGACGACTCGAGGTCCAGCCTTTACTCGTAACTCGAGGCTCGTTTGGTTTACACGACTATCGTGCGCTCCGCCTCTGTTCGAGACCACTGCAAGAGACCAATGACCTCTCCTCTAACGACTCGATATCTTGGCTCCGCTTGGTTCGGCTCTAGGCTCTCTCTTCTTTGCCTGTCCGTGTGCCAAATCGTGAGCAGCTTATCCTGGACACGCGCTTGTCATAGCACATGTCAAGGGCTTTACGAAACTACTCGGATGATTCCCGGCGAAGACGTCATCCTACACCGACTTGATTGACTCACCCGCTGATGACGTGAAGTCACTCTACCCGAGAGTATTTCGCGACGTTAATACTCTTCCCCCTACGAGTTCTGCTGCGAATAAGGTAAAGTCTTACTTACGCAGCTTTCGAAATAGGAAGCGCGTTCTACTCAAATACTCCGCGGCGGTGGAGGTATCCTACATAACGTTCGCGACGTACCTAACAGCTCGGCATACGCAGAAGGTAGAGTCTTATCTTTGTATGCTTTACTGCCAGGTTCGGACGCACACTTCTCGAATGCCCCCCGCCGAAAGGGTATTCTATTTCGGGTCTTGCGCGCTTACGACTCGGATGAATCCCAACGGTGATGTCATCCTACCCGACTCGAGTGGCTCATCCGACGGCGACGTGAGACCACTCTACCCGAGAGTGGTCTGCGACGTGAATTCTCTTCCCCCCTACAAGTTCGACTGCGCAGAAGGTCTTGTCTTATCCCCACAGCCTCCGTCGCAGAGGGCGCATTCGATTTGGATACTCCGCGACGGTAACGGTGGAGGTATCCTACAAACACACGTGGGACGTACCAGGCATACGGCATACGCAGAAGGTAAAGTCTTATCTTTGTCTACTTTACTGCCAGGTTCGGACGCACACTACTCAGATGCTCCCCAACGAAGGAGTCACTCTAACTCCTCTGCAGGGCAGTCATGATCCGGGTGGATCCACGACCACGCGCCAAGTGTTGGCATCCTCACACATCCTCCGCACGATGTTGTCGGCTGTCGTGTTTGGTCCGCAGGCGGCAAGCATGTTAGTGCTTACCCTTTCAAACCCCGGACAGTTGAACACTGCGTGCTCTGGTGTCTCAACTGTGTCACCGCAGGTTGGGCGGAATGGCAAGGCTATGTGTTCAATTTTAGAGTGCACTTTAGCCTGTTTGAAAAGAAGATACAGGTACACAAGTATCTATATATTTTCTGACAGCCATGCCGCTCTCCGGGCACTTAGTACGTTCACATGTTACTCCAAGCTAGTATGGGAGTGTATTGTTGCACTAAGAAACCTGGCCATACGGAACAGAGTATTTTTATTCTGAGTTCCAGGCCACTGCGGTATCCTAGGGAACGAAGAAGCAGACCAGCTAGCTAGGGAAGGATCTCAGGGCCTGTTAATTGGACCTGAACCTTTCTGCGGAGTATCGAGGAGTGCCTTGAATATGGAACTCAAGAACTGGGAAAGCACCACTATTGTCTCCAACTGGAGAACAGCAGAGGGAGCAACTCAGGCGAAAAGATTCATTGAACCAAGCGCACGACTCTCCAAAAACATGTTGAACTTAAGTAAGCACGAGTTAAGTACTTACACTGGTCTATTGACAGGGCACTGTCCAACAAAACAGCATCTCAAAAGGATAAACATTATTCAAAACGACGACTGTCGGTTCTGCGGGTTCGAAAAAGAAACTGCAGAGCATCTCTTATGCAACTGCTGCGCCCTCCTTAAGAGGAGAGAGCGTGTTCTTGGGGCAAAGTTACAAGCGCACAAGACATATGGTTGCATATCAGCCCTAAGAAGGTTATATCATACATCTTTGATATCATACCCGATTGGGATAAAATGCTTAGTCAGCAATCAACTGTCACTTCAATCCATAGTGCAGGTGAGCCTGATAGCATACAGTAACGCGGGGTAATTACCACAATAGATCAACTACTGGTCGCAATGGGCTCTCCCCTACAAGGAAAAAAAATGTGTACGAATCGATGGTGGTACTGCATTAAGCCTCCGTGACCAGTCAAGAACTGTGTCATGCAGAAATCCATCTATCCATGTCTCCGATCCATCCAAAATCCGATGTTTGGGATCAAACGATGGGTCCACCAGCCTCGTTCCGAGCTGCACCAGCACCAGTGGCTGCCAGCTGGACATCGAGGCCTCTCTGGCTTGTTTCCGCACATCTGGCATGTGCCTGTGCTTGTAGCAGAAGATATCTTCCTCTAGCAAGACCGAGATGGGCATGACCCCCGCCTCAACATTAGCAGCTACCGAGGACACGGTTCGGTATGCTCTGATAACTAGCAGGTGCATCAGCCGCTGCACACTGCAGAGCTTTTGCAGATTACACTGCCTGCTCAAGGCTGCCTGCCAGCCAGTTTAGGTTGTCTGAGAGTACCGAACCGCTCGGAACCGCTCTGGTAGTAGGAACGCCAGAAAGCTGTTTCGTAATCGAGGATGGAAGTATGCAATACAGGTTCTTTGGGCAGTACACGTCCTTGAAGTCTTTGGCCACTCGAAATGAAAATCCGAGAATTTTAGAAGCATTATCGAAGACGTAGTTTAAATGTGTTTTGCATTCCAGCTTGTGGCGACTCCAATCTTATTTTTGCCCTTCTTGGCGGCACGAAATGACTGCACATCCGTTCGCCGTAAAGTTGGTTACTAGAATGAATCTTTCCGCGATTATGTGGCCGCATTAGCATCAGTCAGACACTAATACTAGTATATACTCGTAACGACTCAAAACAAAACAGATATCATTCACTAATACAGTGACATTATCAGTAAACGCTCAACTCGAAGAACCCATAAGGTAATAATATCTTAATACACAGTAAACTAATAAATTCGAACATTGAACAAAATTTGTCCCACTTAAAGTAAACACATATGAAAATAAAATATATAGTTATTTATTTTTACATTTTTCGTAAAGCATCAGATTATTTCGAAAGTTCCAACTATACTTCACCACACAGTTACGGTCGAGTATTACACTCAGATCTTAATGTGGTCATCTCCTAAAAATACTGCGCGCCGTTTCCGTGAGAAACTGATGACTGCACATTAACTGCGATTCAGAGGCAGGCAATTGATGTTGCACCACTGTGTTAGATTGAACTTGTTTTGCAGGAAATCAATGTCTTCCTGACCGTTTATGGTGTAGAATAGTTAAAAATCATCAGCATAGCAATGTTTCGGACCGTCGAGGAGTGAGAGCACATCGTTGAAATAGATCGAGAAGATAATCGGTCCTAGGTGACTACCTTGAGGCACACCAGAGGATACAGAAAAGTGGCTGGAGAGAGTGTCTCCAGTGCGAACTGTCACGACCAGTTAAGTAACTCTTAGTTAAGTCGTCTTCATTCGACGCAATTAATTCTCTGAAGTTGTGCGGTTTGGCACGTGGCGGTCGATAACGTAATTTAAGATATGCAAAAATGTTTCGGCCGAAGCATTGGAATTCAATACATTGAGTTTAGATTCACAGTCAATGGTGACCAGGATGTGTGATATAACATCGAAATCCGCTTTCTTGAAGTCGAGATAGAAAGGTGCGGATTTTTTGATAGAAGCATACAATCCAGTGACCTCGGGCGAAATCGGTAAAGCTGGATGATGCTGCACTGCCTTAACGAACGGAGCTGGAGCTAAATTAATGGTCGGAACACGAGACCCATCGCTTGCAAAGCAGAGATCTAACATACGACATACATTGCATAAGCACTTGAATTCAAGACTTTTATTTTTGCGTTTTTTGTGTGTATCTTATCTGAATGCCTTATAAACTTGATATAAGGGTGAAACTTATAATTTAGTTACTCTTATATGCAATTTTTATACAATTTGAAATATTTCAACATCCGTTAAGTACTAAATTATATCTTATTTTAATAGAAAAATTGAATATCAAAATATCTCATTTTGATATGATTTTGTTATTCTCATCTGATACGTTGTCGTTACATACACTGCTGGCCAAAAGTTTAGGATCATCCCCTCAAAAACAGGAAAATTTAGATCAGCCATATCTCAGCCATCTCATGACATTTTGTAAAAAAAAATCTTTTTATCTCATTCAAGAGATCGTTAGCAAAACCTTCTTTGTATAATTTTGAAAAAAAGTTAATATTGAGTTTATATGACTTAAATCTAGCTTAAATTTGCAACATTTTTCCAAACCTGAACTTAAAATTCAAAACCAATCATCTCAGGGTAGAGAGGACCAAATTTAAAAATTCGAGTTGTATTCGAATGCTTTTTTTCATGTTTATCAAAACACATTTGTTTAACTTTGTGAAAAAAAATTAGCAATGTACTTTAAATATTTAAAATATCTATGTACTTAAGTCAGGGCCGTAGGAAGGACCGACCCATAGGGGGGGTTTTGGTGACTGATTTTTTGCCTAAGATTTTTTGCCCAACCACGTACGATTAAAAAAAAAAACAAATTAAATTTGCTACTCATATGATCACTCATTTTTAAGTGGTTATTCAACGTTTTTGTATTAAATCGTAACTTCAGAAAAGTGGTCCTTAGCCTAAAGGGTGAGCTAAATTTTATTGTATGAAACCTTTAGAAACAAAACATGGAATTTTCTTTCATCGATAATTAAAATTTTCGAATTTATTTAAGAGTTTTATTATTAAATTATTTTATTTGAGCATAAATTAATTTCTTTTAAGGCTTGCCTTCTAAAAAAACTTATTCTGTGCTCAAATCAAACCAACCCAATCTCCCAAACTCTTGCAAATTCCAAGATTCTAACCTTTGAAGAAAATTAAAAAAAAAAATCCAAAAAAACAGTAAGGGATAAAAAATTTTCAGATCAAATTTTTTTCATGCAAACTTGAACTAAATTTATGATTTTAACTTTAAATTTAGCTTTAAAAACTGCAATATCAATACTGTTATACAATACACCGAGAAAATATAGAATTTTGAACAGATTTTTTAGGTGAAGATCAGGTTTTTTAACAGGAAATATTTTTCATGAAGAATCAATTCCATAGCAAAAATCCTGTGGATGAGTATTTTAAAATATAATTTGGGATATTTTGCATAAAAAAAACATATAGAATTAACCCAAATTCTTCTTTGTATCATTGTATTTTCAGCTGAATTGTGTACAAACTAGTTCTGAATAAAAAATTTAAATCTAATAATTGACAAGCAAATTTCTCAGTTCATGTTCTCTTGAATTTCTCTACCATTTTATGTTGATTGAAATACCCATTAACAAGATAAATGTTTTCCTGAATTTTAAATCTGAATTCTGAACCTGAATCCATAATTTGAACATTGAACTGTTTCTTAATTTCTATACAATTTCTAAAATGTTAAATTAGTACGATTTCCGAAACTTAATTCCAGATCAGAATTTTACGAGCCAAGTTTTTGAGCAATCATTCATGAATCTATTATTTAAATTCTGTATCGCTGGTTTAATCTTAATTCATTTTTTTCAATTATTTATTTTTAATCTGTGTTGTGAATCTGAATTGAAATGTGATTTTTAAATGATGAATCTGAATCTGAATTTTTAATTCTGGACCATCACTTAGATAATGTGTTTAAAATTTGTGTTAGAATAAAGTTTGAGAACTTCGAATTTGAATATAAAACCAAATTCTTCTTTTTTCATATTCGGAAAACTATTATCAAAATATTGAAAATGCAAATGATTTTCCAAACACATGATTCAAATTTGATATGAAATGCAAAACCGAATTTTAACCAGGATTTCAAAGCAGTAAATATTTAATTCTTGATTTTTTATGGTTATTCGAATTAAAAATCAAGAATCCTAAACTTCAGAATCAGAATCAGAAATACGAAAATATGTAGAAATACACCAGAACCTCCAAAATGGGTTTAATTTAAAGATTGATATTCAGACCTAAATTTCTTTGATAAGGTTGCCAGATTGCTTGATAAGTAGTATAAATATTCCCAGATATTTAATATAAAATGTTGGAGGAATTCAGTTATCCGGTTGCTAGGATTTCATAGGAAAAGCCCGTATTTTGCCAAGTCTGTTCTTATTCTCATTTTTAAATCAAACTTCAAAAACAAATTGTGTTGCAATTTTTTTTTGGCTTATGTGTCCGACATTTCTGAAGCAAGTTTAAAAAAAATAATCATAAAAGGTTTTTTCAAGTTTTTCTTGATTTTGATGAGCAATTCCTAGGTTCCGATCCATATTGGCCGGTATTGCCTGGATTTTGGTCGACAATTTTGAAATCAAATACCCGGTTTTTCTAGGGTTTTTATATAAAACAGCCGAATTTTTCAGGCCCGGATACGTGCTGAAAAAATTCTGACAACCTTATTCTATGAACAATTGAGAAAATTTTGGAAAACTGTAACAGAATTTTGAACTTGGGATGGGTTTTTGAGGTTTTGGCATTAGTTTTTAGTCTACATTGTTACTCTTGAATATCTTTGCTTTTTGATCATAATTTGATTATGGATTTGAAATTTTGAGTGAAGAGTAGAAAACCACGCTTGCTTTTTTGAACCCTCATGGGGGGGGGGGGTTTAATCCCCCCCCCCCGTTCCTACGGCCATGACTTAAGTCATCGTCCAAAAGTTAGTTTGGTTATTTTTTATTTATTTTATTTACATAGTATTCCGTCTTACGACATAACTTGACGAACATAATTCCTAAAATTCACTTGGTCCATGGCAACCGTTCTCCAATTTCTCGGGCACCCCCCTTAGTATGGTGTAATGGCCAAAAGTTCAGTCTTCTAAAACATGCATTTTTATTTCACGCGTATCTCTGTTTTCAATCATCGAATTGTATATCTGGTATACTGTTATAACAGCTAATGTGTTGAACTTGCTTCATGGATATTTAGTTGAAATATTTTTTAAGACTTACTTCATTAAACCTTTAGCTAAATTTCAATCTTTTTCTGTTGATTTTCTTCAAATAGTACTGTAACGGACCTGAAGCGAAAAAGTAGGTTAGTGGCCATGGTGCCGAACATTTTTGCATCGTTCGACAAAATTTAAAGTATATTCAATGAAAATTCTCAAAAATACAGTGAATTTTGTGAAGTAATCTCAATTTTCTCTTTTTTACGAGAATATCTGAATATTTTTTTATAAGTCATAGTACGTTATTCAAATTTTGTGGAGTGTTAGTTGATTAGCTGAGCTAAGTTTTGTTATAATTTCATTAAAAAGTATTAACCCAAACAGAAATGACAGCTGGTCAAAGTTGGAAGCGAATGCGCTGCTTCACGTAATTTAATTCTTTTTTTAACGTAACTGTATTTTGCACTACGATTAATTTTTCTTCAAATATGAGCGCGTATGTGGCAAAAATGTGTATAGGGGTTGAATAAAAAAAATGGATTGCATGGCGGAAAATGATGTTCACAAAAAAAACCAACTTAAGTTTACAGACTCATTCATTACCCATATCCACCTAGAATATTGTGTGATTGACGAAAATTTCCGACTGATCCTAAGATAATTTCAATAGATGATCGCACTTTAAAGGATTAATGACTGGTGCTAGTGCAGCTGCTGCTTCGTGGTCGCATGTAATTCATATTGATCCCGTCACTATCCGTGATAGAGAGTTATGTGGCACAGCTCTTTCGCTTCTATTGAGCAACCGGATCCCAAATCGAGACCTCCCGCCATCAAGTTGTTGCTGATGATGAAAATATAGCTGATGCTGCTACTACTTCTCGAGAGGGTGCGAAGAAAAGTTTTCCCGCGTAGTGCTTCGGAAATGTGAGCTCGGCAAGGATTTTCCCACGGGAGCTAAAAAGTTGTGTTTTGGCTTTGGAAACACATTTTCCGATCCCTTCCATTTTCCCTGTACTTTGAGCGAAGGACCACGGAAAAGTTCCACGGAACTAAACACAACCGAATCGTTCAGTTTCGAAAAAGTCGCGTGGATCTGCTCCATTAAATATCGTCTTTCTTCCGGCCGACATTAGTTTGGGTGAAAAGCTAGAAGTTGGGCGCTGAAGTGAAGGATGATTTGCGTTGTCTCAACTTTTGCTTTTGGTACGTGGCACACATTTACTTGCACATTTGACACGACAACGAGACTTTTGTTCACTTTCCGATAACTCGTCGTCATATGATGTGTCGAAAGTTGAACGGAAACTGGAGAAGAACGGCGACGACGATAGGTGAACCTGATGCTTCTGATGCCGTCTCAGATGATGCCTTCTTCTAGTTCTAGTCTCTCCGGTGCTCCGGGACAGTTTATAACTTTTCTGGGAACATGTTTCGAGATCGAACCAAACTGAGCAGCTTTGGGACGTCGGCCCAGGACTTACTGCACGGGCACGTTATGAACAATTTTCGAACTATAATGGTGAAGAATCTTGCACCTAATAGAAACCTTGTCAGTCAATCTTTAAAACTATTCTATAAAATTTTATTCGATTCCATTTGCGTTTAAGCGTTCAATTTACTATTGGCATGTGTCCATATCGTTGTTTGAAATGTTAACCAGAACGAAATAATCATTACAATTAAAGGATTCTGTGAGATTCTGTTTAAAAAGTTTATAGTTTTTGAGGTTTCATTTTGACGATCCGTAATTCGAATGTGAATAGAAAATTATTTTTTTATAATTTCATCTGATTGAAAACTTATTTGTTCGCAATCGGAACATTGAACACAATGGCTCAAAAAGTGTCTAAATTTCATTTCAACTAAATTTTCAATATGTTTGAACTTCCTGGTGTGGCCTTGACTTTTTGCTGTGGTGTCAACAATTTCCCATTCGAGAAAAAAAAAACTCTGAAACCCTTGAGACACTTAACGAGGGCGATAGTGATGAGATGGCAATGGTCACAGGAATGTGTCAAGCGTGGGAGATTTATCGCCCGAAAAGTTTACTCTCTGAGTTTCCGCTGACCTCTGCTTGAGTGTTTTCGTAGAAAATTTTTTTAACCATACAATTAAAGGACCCATTCCATCTAAGCACGATTTTTATACAACCCTGCTTATTCCGGATGAGATTTTAACAGCAGATTTCTGCTGGGTGTTGTTTTTTACAATTCTACTTAAAACTTTGTGTATTGTGAGTTCCAGTTTACTTAATTTTCTTGAAAATGAGAATCATTTTCCTGGAAAAGCGTAGAAATATCGGTCATGAGTATTGTACTTTTCTCAACATTTCTCTGAGTCAGTTGGCGAAAATGGAAGAAGAACGCAATGAAGCTGTCTTAAATCCAATTCAGAAGTGTGGAGAGAAAATCAGTTTCGTGGAAAAAAAAACTAGACGGAAAACTGGCCCAGTGGACAAAACTTTGGACTTGAATATCATGCGTGCTTGCGCCATTAGGAAGACTGCCGCCGTTCGAGTTGTATATTAATTTTTTATTAATGCCAAAATCAAATGAAAGTCAAACAATATATACCACAATATCGTTTTTTAAAGACAGATAGGAATTTTTATCCAGTGATGAGCAACTTTTTGAGCAAAATTCAGTTTGAAATTTTTGCGGCAAGCTGCACTCGATACTTAATTTATTGATTACTTGAAAAAAAAACAAATTTGAAAATGGAAAGATATAAAGATAAGGTTTAAGAAAACTTAAATTTAAAATAGATTTTTTTATGTGGGGTAGAAAATCCCAGCCAAAATTGAAGCTACATTACTTGATATATCTCAATAATTTTATATTAATCATAATTTTCAAATTAATTTGCACTTTTTCGAAACATTTGTTTTTCTAAATAGAGAAATCATATGCTTTCCTTTGAAATTAAAATTTTTGAAAGCTTTATGGCTCTTTAAAAGATGGATCATTTTTTGACAATAATTTCTATTTTCTCATACCGCTGTAACTATTCGTCATTTATCTCATTAATAAGTTTTATGGGACAATATCACAGCGATAGCTTATAGTGAGAATAATTGCCAGGAAATCTCTTACTTCTCAGCGTTGGACGTTGAATCGTTTTTAATCATTAATTCCTTTATTTTTTTTTTTAAAGACATACACCGTCTTAGCCGATTAAGGCTTTACAGACTGAATAAATGACGTGGACAACTTAAGATTAACATTTAACATCCAGTACCGAGATGGGAATCGAACCCATGCCATCAGTGGACCTAGCGATTACCGTCTTACCACGCTAACCACTCGACCACCGAGACGTACGTTATTCTGTGAGTATTTTCGAGAAATTCTTCCACAAAATAAATTTGTCCTCGATATCCCGATCTTTTCAATTATAAACGTTAAAAAACTGTGCTTTGAATAAGAACTTTCGTATAAAATCATGCATTGGAAAGTTGAGAAAGTTTGCAAAATCATAGAAACATTCATAGTTTTTAAGATTAAAAAAAAAAAAAAAAAAAAAAAAATCACTTCCATCTGTACCGTTGAGCCGTCAACACGTACGCCGGAGCATCGTATCGTTGCTGTGTACCTGCAGGAACATTTTACATTATTTATTTTTTCCTTACCTGTATTTCAATCAGCACTTTTCAGTGCTAAAATTATTTTCATTTTCTTTTATTCATATTTTCTCTTTTCTTTCCAGCATGGGGAAGTCTTCGGCCGGCTCAAGGGCCGGAAGAAAACGGATTGCTGAACCTAATCCAGGGCCGTCTGCCAAAAAAGTTGAAATTTCCAATTCATTCGATGTCCTTCATAACATTGGTGATGAGGAAATATTCATATTTAATTCTGATAAGAGTACTAAGAAACCTTCTTCTTCTTATACTCTTAAAAACGAAAAGATTCCACCAATAACGGTCACGATTCCTGACTTCAATGCCTTTCGAAAAGAAATCGTCACTTCCGTCAAGGATGTGAAGATTTCTTTTCAGATCGGTCGAAGGGGAACTGCTCGTATATTGGCGGAATCTTTTAATGATTTTCAAAAGGTTTTAAATTATTTGAATAATAAAAAACACCAATTTTTTACGTACGACACTAGAAGTGATCGTCCATTTAAAGTTGTACTTCGTGGTCTCACTGGCGATCAGACACCGGATGAGATCACAGCTGAATTAAATTCTTTGTTAGGTTTTTCTCCAATTCAAGTAATTCAAATGAGGAAAAGAACCAGCACAAATAATATCAGTAGTGTTGGTTTTGCTCCTGAACTTTATTTGATCCATTTTAAAAAGGATCAGGTTAATAATTTGCAAATTCTTGAAAAGGCTCGTCTTATGTTTCATTGTCGAGTCAAATTCGAACCTTTTCGTAAATCTTCTACCAATTTTCTTCAAAATATTACGCAATGTCGTCGTTGTCAAGCTTTTTGTCATGGCACTAAAAATTGTAGAATGAATGCCAGATGCATGTTTTGCGGCTCATTCGATCATGAAAAATCTAAATGCC
The DNA here is from genome assembly GCF_029784155.1 of Uranotaenia lowii. Classification (NCBI taxonomy): domain Eukaryota; kingdom Metazoa; phylum Arthropoda; class Insecta; order Diptera; family Culicidae; genus Uranotaenia; species Uranotaenia lowii. Next base: position 55,668,874 of record NC_073693.1, read on the forward strand.
TTTTTGGTGGTGATAAGCCAAAAACAGAATTTTTTAAGTGTGCAAATTGCGCAGGTAATCATTCCTCGAATTCGCTAGACTGTCCCATCAGGGCAAAAATTATTGCTTCTAGGAAAAATCCCAAAGTTTCCAGAAAAGTTTCTTCTCCTCCTTCCTCTTTTTCGTCTTCACACGTCGGGCCGGCAAACAACCTGCCTGTTCGCATTCAGCCTCGGTCTACATTGGAATCACGGCTGGGTAATACCCGAAGTGATTTTAATGTTACCTGGGCTGAATCTGCGCCCCAGACTCGTTGTTTATCGTTCTCAGAGGTGGTTGAAAATGGGTTGCCCTCTTCAGGTTTAACTAATAAAAAGGGAAAAAACCAAGTCTCAACGTTCATGCGAAGGCTTGGGAAAATCCCCGAAATTCAAATACTTTTCCTTCTCCTTCCTCTTCTGATTCTAACAATTTTGTTGATTTGGGTGAGATTACTGAGGAAAAATTAAAATTTTTGCATCAAAATTTAATGGAAATGATGCAACTTATGTTGAAAGCAAATTCAATGTTTGAAGCTTTCCAAACTTCTTTTAATTATGCTAACAAAATTATTATGACTTTACGATTCCCTCATGGATCCAAATAGATGTTTAAATATTATGAATTGGAACGCTAGATCTTTGCTGGCTAACCAAGACGAGTTCTTTTTATTTTTGAAAACTCAAAACATACATATTGCTGCCATCACTGAAACTTTTTTAAAGCCAGACAATAACTTGAAAAGCAATGCTTTCTTTAAAATTTTACGAAATGATCGACTTGATCGACAAGGTGGGGATGTAGCTATTGTCATCAATAGTCGTCTCAAATTTAGACTTCTTCCTTCTTTCAATACAAAAGTCTTAGAAACAATTGGAATTGAATTAGAAACTTCTATGGGGAAAATTATAATTGTTGCCGCATATTTGCCTTTTCAATGTAGCGGTGAACAGAAAAATTTTTTGAAGGGAGATTTACAAAAACTCACCAGAAATAAATCTAAATTTTTTATTATTGGGGACTTTAATGCAAAACACCGATCTTGGAATAATATTTCATCAAATTCAAATGGGAATATTTTGTTTAATGACTGCTCTGCAGGTTATTATACTGTTGAATATCCTAATGGGCATACTTGTTTTTCTTCAATTAGAAATCCCTCCACAATTGATTTGGTTCTAACGGATTTAGGCGAGCATTGTAGTCAATTAGTTACTCATGCGGACCTCGATTCAGACCACCTTCCAGTAACATTTTCTTTATCCCAAAGTCCCATTGAAAACCCTTTAAAATCAACTTTTAATTTTCAAAAGGCTAACTGGGAGCGATATATGAATTTTATTGAACGTAATTTAGATGTAAACGTTCCATTGAATTCAATAGAAGATATTGATTTGGCTGTAGAAAATTTGACAACTTCAATAGTCAATGCTAGAGCCGCTTCAATACCTAAAGTTAAACATAAATTTAATCAACCTTTAATTGATGATGATCTTCAGTTTTTGATACGACTGAAAAACATTCGTCGACGCCAATATCAACGTACTAGAGATCCTTATTTGAAATTAATTTATTGCGACCTCCAAAAAGAGATCAAACGTCGTTTAAATTTCATTCGTAATGAAAATTTTGCTAAAGCACTAGAGGACATAAAACCCTACTCAAAGCCATTTTGGAAATTAACTAAAATTTTGAAAAAGCCCCAGAAGCCAATTCCTACTTTGAAAGATGGGGATAAACTTCTTTTAACTAATTCAGAAAAGGCTCAAAAATTAGCCCAACAATTTGAGTCTGCTCATGATTTTAATTTAAACGTTGTAAGTCCAATTGATGCTCAAATTTCCCTAGAATTTGATGATATTCTTTCTAAGCAAAATGTGTTTGAAAGTTCTTGTGAGACAAATATTGATGAACTTAAATTGATTTTCAAAAAATTTAAAAATATGAAAGCTCCAGGGGAAGATGGGATTTTCTATATTCTTCTTAAAAAGTTGCCTGAAAGCACTTTAAATTTTTTAGTTAAAATTTTCAACAAATGTTTTCACTTGGCCTATTTTCCCAATAAATGGAAAAATGCCAAAGTAACTCCAATTTTGAAACCTGGAAAAAGTGCTTCAGAGCCTTCAAGTTATCGACCAATTAGTTTGCTTCCATCTTTAAGTAAACTATTTGAGAGAGTTATTTTGAATAGAATGATGATTCACATTAATCAGAATTCCATTTTCCCTGATGAACAATTTGGTTTTCGTCATGGACATTCTACTACACATCAACTTTTGAGTGTAACTAATATGATTAACGCTAGCAAATCTGAAGGTTATTCAACTGGTGTTGCTCTTCTTGATATTGAAAAAGCTTTTGACAGTGTTTGGCACAAAGGTTTAGTAGCTAAATTAGCTCGATTTGATTTTCCTGTATATCTCACCAAAATTATTCAAAATTATTTGACTAGCCGAACCTTACAAGTAAGCTATCAAAATTCATGCTCTGAAAGGACACCCATTAGAGCTGGTGTCCCTCAGGGTAGTATACTTGGGCCTATTTTATACAATATTTTTACTTCTGATCTTCCTGATGTACCAGAAGGAAAAGGTAGAAGATTATTTGCTGATGATACTTTGCTTTCAGCAAAAGGTCGAAATTTACGGGTGGTACGCAGTAGATTGCAACAAAATTTAAATTCCTTTTTGAATTACTTGAAAATGTGGAAAATTTCTCCTAACGCTTCCAAAACTCAACTTATTTTATTTCCCCATAAGCCAAGAGCAAATTTTTTAAAACCTAATGAAAATCATTCCATAACTTTTAATGGGGTTTCATTAGAATGGTCTGATCACGTGAAGTACTTGGGACTTACACTTGATCGGAATCTTACTTTTAAAAATCACATTGAAGATATTCAATCTAAATGTAATAAATACACTAAATCTCTTTATTCTCTCATCAACAGGAAATCCCGGTTGTGTCTGCGAAATAAGATGCTCATCTACAAACAAGTTTTCCGACCAGCTATCATGTATGCAGTTCCGATTTGGTCTAGCTGCTGCGCGACGAGGAAGAAAGTCATCCAGAGGATTCAGAACAAAGTTCTGAAAATGATTTTGCGGCTTCCACCTTGGCACAGCACCGAAGATCTTCATCGGATTGCAGGCATTGAATCTATCGAAGAGATGGCCAACAAAATCATCTCCAACTTCAGAGGCAAATCGATGCAGTCTTCCATCGCAGAGATTCGTTCTCTTTATGTTTAGTTTAATTTTAAGATAGTGTTTAGTTTTAAGTATAAAATATTTTTGCTATTACAGGATGTTCTCCTACATTAAAAACTTGATTGCGCTCAGCAAATTTAAATCTTATAAATAAATTTTTATAATCTAGTTACTTATAGGGCTATGAACAGTTCATTATTGAGCTGAACACCTAGTTTAATGCAATAATGTAATATAAGTGTAATCATGATTTGATACAAATAAAGACATATTTAAAAAAAAAAAAAAAAAAGATTAAAAAAAAATTGTCAAAATATCAGATAGCATACAAGATTCTGGAATTGATATAATTTTCGTGGATTTTTTGAATACCATATTCAAACCCTTGGGATAGGCTTTAAAAAGCTGATTTATGGAAGACACATGATTTTTGTAATAAGGCTTTCTAATTTTCAAGTAAAGTGACTAAATTGGTCGAATTTAAGCAAGATTTTTCTATGATTTTTAAAAACTGCATTACAAAAACAATCACAGACACTTCTGGTAGAACAACAGAATAACAGATTTAAAAATACCTGTGATCATCTGTAGTCTTTTGATTTTTTGTTTGCTTTTTCAACTCGCTTTTAGAGATTTTTGTTTTAAGATAAAGCATGGATCATCATGAATCTGGACGCACTGTTTATTATACCATAGCGCTCATAGTTGTTGGATCGGGAAAGTTTTGACAGTTCTTTGTTTTGAAATGTTTCCTATATCAATGCTAAAATTTCATTACGATTCGTTTTGTTTCAAAAAAGTTACACGTGATGGAAGCCGCGAGACGAAAATTAATTTTGAACACCCATGTCAGAAATCCGACGTGGTCGGGTTCAAAAATCGCGAAATCGTTAAAAATGGTTAAATCGACCGTGTGCAGCGTTCTCAAACGTTTCCGTGAGAAGCATACTATCGATCGGCAAGTTTATAGCAAGTCTTTTAATGGAACTAAGGATCGGAAACTGCATATGAAGGTGTTGAGTACGATCAAAGCAAACCCAGGGCAGTCGGACTACGACATCGCCAAGAAATTCAATGCCGACCGGTGCACCGTTAGAAGAATTTGTCTGCGCTAAGGAATACATTGAAGTCATTTAAGTAGAATGTAGCTTCCTGGCCAAAAATTTTATAAAGCCACTGGTCGGGGTGATGTCTCTAACAAGTTCAAAATCGTTTTTGCCGATAAATTTGCAAGAAAGTGTCTGATCTGGCAAGGTATTTGCAGCTGTGGACGAAAAACACCGGTTTTTGTGACAAACAAGACCATGGACTCCAAGATGTACAAGGAGGAGTGCCTGAGAAAACGTTTTCTACCGTGCATTAGATCTCACAAAGGACCAGTAAAGTTTTGACCAGATTTGACAAGCTGCCACTACAGTAAAGAGGTATTGCAGTGGTATCGGGGCAACGGGGTGGATTTTGTAGAAAAGGACATCAACCCACCCAACTGCCCTCAATTCCGCCCTATTGAAAAATATTGGGCAATTGTCAAGCAGAAGATTATGAAAAATGGTAGGAAGACTCGGGATGCAACAGAGATGAAAAGATGGTGGAACAAAATGGCCGCTGAGGTCAGCGAACAGTGTGTCCAAACCTTGATGAGTGGTATTCGACAAAAAGTTCGAAATTTCATCAAAAACACATCGGAATAATTTGTGCAATAAAAAACCTACATTTTGAGTGCAAAACATTTTTATTTCGTTTACATAGCTCGGAGATAGATCAGTTTTAATGCGTCCAGATTCATGATGATCCATGCTTTAGTAGTTTAATTTTTTTATTACGCAAGTTTAAATCATATGCTTCTTAGAGAGCGCAATAAAGCTTAAAATGCTAGAGAAAAGTGATAAATGCAGCTCTAAACAATTGAAATGCATATTTGATCAAATCACTGACACAACATTTATTGGTTTAGAACCTACGAAAAGTACCCCTGGCACATTAAAACTTTATAAGTGAAATGCCTAAATAAAACCATTTTTCCGGGATTTTCATCCATTAGGATTTTTAATAAAACCATTTGTAAATAAAAAAAACCTATATGTATTATTATTTCATGTCTATAACAAACAATCGTAGAAAAATTAAAATTAATCATTGAACATACCTTTTTTCAACGTTCAAAATAGAAATAACATATGATGCAAGGATTTAAAAAAAAAACAACACTAACAATAATTGTATAATATTGCTCTTTGGTGAATTTTGATAACGGCGAGAACCTATGTTTTGCGTGTTAAAAGTTATCTGAAGAATCAAGAATCAAGAATCGAAACAATTTTTTTGCTAAAAGTTTATGGAGTTGTCAAAATTTGAACGCGTTTCTGTCGAAACAGTTATGAAGGCGCGTTTTAAATTTGATACCGAGTTGTTAACAACAAAGAAAGAAAATAATGCTATTCTTAAAAAACAGTTAGATGAAAAAAAGTGCTCAGTGAAAATATAAAAAAATCAACTTAACTGCTTTACAATTGAGCAAAAATCTTTGAAAGAAAAGGATTTAGTTCAAGAGTAAGTTTATAAAAGTAAAAAAATCCATTGACCCTCTATTGCATGACTTTACAAGGTGTGTTTCGTAGAAGGACTTAAAAAAAATACAGTAGCGCAAATTTTTATATAGACAGAAAGAAGAGCTTTTCTCGGTTCATTTTTATCAAAAACTAGCTGACCCGGTAAACTTCGTTTTACCCGTTCCTTAATAAATCGTTGGAAAATGTTTCGAGTTCCTTAACTACTTCGTGCTCGTGAATCAGTTTTCGTGAAAATCGACTTCAAGCTGTTCCGGTTTTGTTCCGTTTATAGTTGATTTTGTATAGTAGCCCGCCTTCCATAGAAAGTGAGTATCTTAAAACTATTTTACAAACCATCTTTGACCCAAAAAACCCTCGGATACCAAATTTCACTTCATTCCGACCGACCATTCATACGTGATGTTGTTACAAAGAAAATGCCTCCATTTTTATATATAAGAAGAGAGATGTGAAGAGATAATTTTGTATGGGGACCCCCCTTTCATAAAAAGTGAGATTCTAGGAACTATTATACAAACCATCTCTGACCCGAAAAACCCTCGGATACCAAATTTCACTTCATTCCGACCGACCATTCATACGTGATGTTGTTACAAAGAAAATGCCTCCATTTTTATATATAAGATTAAAATGTTTGGTCGATGACCCCCCAAACATAATTTTCAATTTAAAATCTTAAAAAAAATATATCTCTTTTATGAGTTTTATGGTTTCAAAGATGCTAATTCTCTTTGTTTTGACCATCAATATTTTTAAATCGAACTGAAAAACAAACAATCTCATCAAAAACTTTGAATTTCAAAATTTTTTCAAACTATTTACAGAGCTTTTAAAATAAGGAATTTTGCTTAAAAAATATCTTTTAATCCTATATTAAAAAATCGGCAAATCCTGCCAACAGTCTTAGAGGGTCAGATTATCTGAAATTATATTAATTATCTGGAGTAATATGAATCCATATATAAATTCATTTAAATCCATTATCCAAATCCATTTTCTGATTGTGGCAGCATTGGAGGGGATTTAATAAAAAATAAATGATTAAAAAAATCTTTTAATACCAGGAATCACTATAACTTTTTTGTGATAACGCTTATCATGATGCGATCTAAAGTAGCATCGTTTGCTTTAAGGGGGGGGGGGGGTCTAACGGGTATAAAAAAAACACCATTTTCACGATTTTTTTTCTAGAGCTATCGTTCGAATAAATGTATTCAAATTTTTTGCATTATACAAAGCATTGTTAAAAGAACATTTAGTTATTTTTTCGTAGAAAAATATTGAAAAATGAGCCTGGGACGGAGCACTTTCAAGGATGCCTTTTAGAAAACAGGATTTGCGGTGGACACTGTATCTCAGCACAGAATCATCTGAAGTCAAAAAATCAGAGCAAAATATTTTTAATAGATGTTTTCCTGGACCCCAACGTTTTTATTAAACTTAAAAAAATTTATGAAATTTTTGTGGCTGTTTGAAGTAAAAAAAATTTTTCACGAAAAAATCCGCCATTTTCACCTGTAAAATCTCCCCAAAGTAATAAAAACAAAAAAGAAAACCGTTGGGGTCTGGTATTTTATATGTAGAAAATATGTTCCAAATTTGAAAAGAATCGGATAAGTAGTTTTCATATGACGATGTCCACGGACTTTAAAAATGTGCTTTCGAGAAAAACGCGTTTGAAGTTTCTGCTCTTGCTTTCTTGCAGTATTAGATAGGAGGAGATAAAGGTCTACAATTTCTACAGTTTTGCTTCAATTGACTTCAAAATTTGACACAACATTCTTGAAATGTTTTTACAATAAGAAAATAAAAAAATTAAAAAAAATCGATTTTTTAAAGGTGTTAGACTCTACCCCCCCCCCCTTAATTTAGGCTTTGAAAAAAAAAAATAATATAATGAGTATTAAAAAATTAACGATTATCTAAAAATATTTTTTGATGAGAATTCAGTTTTAAAACTTCGTCTGACTGAAATGTATTAAAATCTCATTCGCACTTTAGACTCAATTCAAATCGCTACAGGTTCAATCTACGTGAAATTTTGCATGTTGCTTTCTATTGATACAATCATCGTTATAAGTCTGGAGTTTCGTAAACCGTTTAATTTTTATTATTTTCTAGACCAATTTTAGTAACCCTGCTGTGCTAAGATTAAATTATCTTAGCTTTCACAGTTTCCAACCCACTATATTATCACAATAACGACTTGAATTCTTAGTTTTAAATTGATCTTAAAAGTTTTTAAGAAGTATTTCTTTTAATTGATAAATCTTGTAAAAAACTGTCATAATTTGAAATTGTTAAAAAAATGCATTTCTATCTTTTTGTCGATCTTAAATAAGCCAAAATCAACAGTATTATTAGCAAAAGTGAAATACAAATGACAAATAGCGAGCTAGGCTGGCAGCGCATCATTTTGTGTTCATCACTCACTTATTTAAATAATTTAACTGTACACTGAAGTTTTTGTGTAATAGAAGTTAGTATTTAATAGAACATTAATGAAGCATTAATTTTACAGTAAAACAATCATAACTTCTACAATATAATACCATAACAAAGATGATCCAAATAAAAAAAATTAAATTATATTTTTATGTGAAATAAAGTTTATCTGAAAATCCAAATCTCTAAACTTTCAAACTTTGACTTTTTTTATTGTTTCAAAATGACAAAAGCTTGAATAAAAAAAATAAAATTTTTAAGAAAAAAAATTACAACTCCATTGTATAGAAATAATTTAACAAATAGAAAATTATAAATATGGACTACAAATGTTGAAAAAAAAAAAACAAAACGTATGAGGTCTCACCGACCAAATATTTTAATTTTGCCTGAAAATAATTCAAAAAAAGTATAAATTTTCCGTTTCTGCAAAAAATAGAGTTACTGTTTTTTTTCTTTTAAACTTCTTCTATAAATACACCGTGTTAACTATAAATGAAAATAACAATTACTGAGACAGTGGAATAAAAACAATTAATTACGAAAAATACAACTGAGCAGGTTCTGAGCCGTTATTTTGAGGCTTATTAAATGAATGGCCAATCAAAGTTGAAAAATGCTATGTTTGTTGATTTGATGATTCATTTCTATATGGTTTTACCAATTTCTTCCCAATATTGTTCATATTGAAGAAATAGCAAACAAAATAGTTTACTTGCTCATCATCGCATTTTTTTTAATAAATGTTATTTTAAAACATCACTTTGCATTAAATGATTTAAATCAAGCGAAGCTAGTTGGTATCAAATATTTGTGTTAGTTTTGATTACTCGTTCATCCCTATAAAATTTGTATGGAAAAATATGAACATCTAAAAAAATGACTTTTTTCACCTATTTCAAAATTACTTTTCGTCTTTTAAGAAGCTGTTTCAGACTTTAAATTTTCACTGTATTTAAGCTTAAATTTATTCAAGTTTTGAAATCCAGATGATTGTTTGAATGGACATTTTAACTTTTTCCACAAATTTGTTTGCTGTCGAGTTCCAAATTTAAAAACCAAGATCACGATCCTGGAGTCTAGTATCAGCATCTTGAATCAGATCGGCATCTTGAAGCAGAATCACGAGTCTTAATCAATTACTAACACTTGTAGGGGTAGCTTGAGTTTCCAAGAAAGGTATAATTATCAGGATCCGGGATTTATTTTGAGTTCAGATTTTGAGATTTTAAGATCAGAGCCCAGGTTAAAGATAGAAAAGCGTGGCCCAGAATCAGAAATCTGATTCAAGTGTTCGAGATCATGAATCAAAACTTTGGGATAAAGTCCAAACATTTTTGGATTTGATTTAATACGCTGATAAAAAATCATAACGTGGAATCTTGATCAGGATCAGAATCAGGAATTTGAGTCAGTTAAACGATCGATTGTGATATCTGAATACAAGATTCAGAATCAATAAATAAACCAACATTCTAGGTGGTTCGAGTTATAGGGTTTCGAGTTATTAATATGATACGAATTTGATTACTGATGTGAAAAAAAAAAGGTACTACAATTGATAAGCAATTGGAAATGCGTGATTGTTTCAGTGTTGTTGCTGAAGAGAATGAACGAAACTGCGGGAGAGAATGAATGAGTTAATGAGTAACCTGACGAAGAATGAACGGACGAGGGAAATTGATGAATCAACCGACAATGGTTGTCATTCTGTATTCTAAATTCCTAGATGAAAGATGTGTTTATCGGCAGGATTTAAAGTGATGTGGTTAAAGTGGTATGTAAGTTTGAAATAGATTTCATAAATATAAAGAGGAACAGTGCGTGAAATAAAAGTTACCACAGACCCTACGTTCAGAATCGGGATTAAGTTTCAATATCTGGGATTAGAATCAGGGTCAGATTCAAAAAGCTAAGCCAAGATTCAGGATCAGAATCTGGAATCTGAATTCAAAGTCAGCAGAAATGGATGAAGAGTTCTGGATCAAAATCTGGTACCAATTTTCGGTTTTAAAATGAAGGATCGGGATTCAAGGTCCAATATCAGGGTCTGCATTTAAACAGTGTTTTTTCCAGGAGCAGGGTCTGATACTTATCAAAAACTATGATCAGAAGTCAGGTTCAGGATCAGAATCAACGATAACAATCATAGTAGGATTTGGTCCGGCCTGGTGCCCGGATTTCATTAAAAATATCCCGAACTATATCCGTATTATTAACTTTATTAGAAAAATCAAACAAAAAACTCAAATTGGGTTGATGAAATTATTTATTTTTGCGACAATAAAATAAATTTTTTTAGCAATTTTTTAACAAAATTATCATAAACTGTTTAACGGAAACTGTCAGGAATTTGTTTCTGAATATTGACAAAAAATGCTCAGATTTTGTTCGGTTTTAGTTGAAAGTTTTGATATGAAATATTCAAATTGAGCCATGTTTTAAGATATAATATTTCAGATTTGCCCGTCCCTTTTATATGCCGGAAAAATCTGGAAACCAGCTATGAACGATGATCCGAAAGCATGAGCAAGATTAGGATCTAAGGAACATCAAAACCCAGTAGAAGAATCAGGATCCGAGACTAAGAACCCAGGATTCAAATCATAACCTGAATCATGATTCAGGATCTTAGTGAAGGATTGATATCAAAATCCAGAATAATGATCAAGAATGATGATTCGGGATCAGACCCATAATTGGAATAGGATCAAAGATTCGAATGAGAATCGAGAGTATTTTAAGAATTTGTAATTGAAGATGGATGCGAATATCCGCATCGGATAAGAAAATTGAATCAGAATCGAAATTGTTTCTCGAGTCCGAATCAGCATAAGGACCAAAAACCTATTTTTGATCATTTTTGAGTACAAATGATTTCACTAGTGTAGCAAATTGTGACTAAGTGATAACTTTACAGATGTTGTATGACACAACCAAAAGGTTAATGTGGAAATATCACCGTATTTCACCACACAAAAAGTTGTTTTGCCCTTTTCGAATATTTTTATCTTTCACAAACAATGTATTGAAAATAAAGATAGATTGTACCAACCTTTTAAAACTCACAGTTTTTTTTTCAATATTTTTTATTTTCAATCTATGAATTTTCCACCCAAGAACGCCATCTGGAGTGAATAAATCATCAAAGCACCGATAAGTTAAACTCCTGGGAAACAAATCATGTAAAGAACGAAAAATTTTTAGCATCTGAATAATTCATTACGTTCATCGGATTCTCTTACCAGGGCAAAATGAGCAAAAAGGAAAAAAGTTTCCTCTTCCATGAAGCCCAGACTCTGGGCCCCAGAGCTATGATGATGGAAACGGTCAAACACGAAAAATGGTCAGAACGATGAAAGTAAAAGAGCTAAAAAATTCCAGCATTCTTACGTTTACTTAGCAGTGCGAATGTAGGCTCAAAGTTAGAGTGTGTTTTTCTCTCAACAATAGGGATTTGGAAAAAAACGAGATTCAACTTATCGGTATATTTCAATATTAAACGATTGATATTTCTCTGTTTTTCTCAATAGAAAAATTAACAATCCTTTCAGTTGAACCTTAAAATTTTCTAATTCAATTGCGTTAAACTTTTTCGCTTTAGGCTGGTGCTTTTTTACATTTAGTAAAACTTGGCTCGTTTGGTTCAGGTGCAAAATAAGAGTTGAAGTAGCCAAAAAAAATTACTGAAAAAAACTACAAGTAGGTAGCGTACAAAAAGGGATCACTTAACACAACCAACCGGCTATGAGGAATGGAAGAAAATTATGGATGAAACTTTGCACCACCATCCGGATAAACTCATTTGTATTCGGTGCCAAACTTTTGCCCTCCGATGGTGGTGCCTATGAACGTTTTCGTACTAGCTATGTATGGGAAGTGTTCAAGTACAGTATTGTGGAAAACGCGGAAAGCTATTGCATCTCGTATAATCTTAATGAAACTTAATTGAATGTGAATCATATGTTTTTCTTGTACACTAACTTATGGGAAATCAAATGGGCATCTGTGAAATTAAAAGTGTTTATCTTTAGGAACAGATTATTACGAGATTTTCCAAAAACTTATTATTTTCATCATAACATTTAAGTTATAAAAAACGAGTAGGATAATCACGTCGGGTGCTAAAAAAATAGAGTTTTGGAGAGAGATATTAACAATTTTTTTTGCAAAACCCATTTGGAGAATCGATTAGCTGAAGAGTTGACACTGACTTCGGTGAAGGACAGAATTAACAACGAGGTCCAGAAACGTCGTGAATCTGTTACGGTTCATCCATCGGTCCTGAAGGGGCAGACTAAAAGTCGTGGCAATCAAGACATCGTTTGCTACTTCTGCGGTGAATCTGGTAATCGAAAGCGAAATTGTGCGGCGTGGCTCAAAACTAAAAAGGATGGCAAGCAAGCCGTGGTCGAAGAAGTTGGCTTATGCAAAATCCTTTGCTATGGTAGCCAAGGTACCGAAAGCACTACGGCGTTGGACAAAGTCCATAGTCGTATAGCAACCACGGCTCAACCTAGAAACGGGTTGTACCACATCCAGATGGTGGAGCGAGCGAATGCAGTTTCGAACCAGTGCAACAAGAAAAATTGCGTGCAAGAATGGCATCGCAAGTTGGGTCATCGAAACATTAACGACATCAAGCGGTTGACAAATCTGAGTTCTGGCATAGAGGTATACCATTTTAGGCAATCAAATTACTTGCGAGGTTTGTTTCGGCGGCAAAATGGCGAGGTTACCGTTTCTCAAGAAGGTACAGAGGTCATCGAAACAAATTCCGGATCTGGTTCGTAGCGACCTGTGCAGGCCAATGAACTCGGCGACGCCTGCAGGACGACGGTACTTCCTTACTCTTATCGACGCTACGATTACAGCAGCTACACTCAGCTTTATTTTCTGAGCAATGAGTATGGAAGGTTGGAAGCTGTCCAGAATATTGTCCGTTCGATGAAGACGCAATTCAGCCGGTCGCCGAAGGTGATCAGGTCCGATCAAAGTGGCGAGTAAAGGGTGATACGGTCAAAATTTGGTCAAGGGAAGACGCGTGTAAATCGGTGATATCTTTTATTTAAAAAATCAAATTAAATTTCTTTTTCAAGTTTAATTAGTATAAAATTCAGGAATAATATTCAGTTAGGCTTCCGCTTTTCCAACTCTATATTGCCGGGCCTTACGCTTAACCCCTGCCATCATGTCCACATTCTTCGCTGCAGAAAGCCAGTTTGTCTTGAGCTGCTGTTCGTCCTTAGCAGTTTTTTTGGTCTTCTTTAGGTTCCGCTTGACAATAGCCCAGTATTTCTCAATTGGGCGGAGCTCTGGCGTGTTGGGAGGGTTCTTGTTCTTGGGAACCACCTTCACGTCGTTGGCGGCGTACCACTCCATGGCCTTTTTACCGTAATGGCAAGATGCGAAATCCGGCCAAAACAGTACGGAACAACCGTGTTTCTTCAGGAAAGGCAGCAGACGTTTATTCAAACACTCTTTCACGTAAATTTCTTGGTTGAAAGTCCCGGAAGCTATGAAAAAGCTGCTTTTCAAGCCACAGGTACAGATGGCTTACCAAACTAGATATTTCTTCGCGAACTTTGACAGTTTCATGTGCTTGAAAATATCTGCTACCTTTCCCCTTCCTTTTGCCGTATAAAACTTCTGTCCCGGGAAGCTGCTTGTAGTCGGCTTTGACGTAGGTTTCGTCGTCCATTACCACGCAGTCAAACTTCGTCAGCATCGTCGTGTACAGCCTCCGGGATCGCGCTTTGACCGTCGTATTTTGTTTATCATCGCGATTTTAAGTCACTACCTTCTTGTAAGTCGATAGTCTGGCTCGTTTTTGGCTCGATGCACAGTTGTAGACGATACATCAAGCTTATTTGCGGCATCTCGGAGCGGGAGGTTAGGGTTTCGCTTGAAACTACCGGCAACTCTCTTTGTCGTCTCAGTGGCTTCCGGTTTTGGATTTTCCCCCAATTAAGACTTCCTGGCTGTCGACAAACGTTCCCCAAACACTTTAACAACATTTGTTACGGTTGATTTGGCAACTTTTAGCGATTTTGCCAGTTGCGTGCGAGTAGCTCGGATTTTTGCGATGCGTGAGCAAAATTTTGACACGCTGCTCTTCTTCCTTGAACGGCATTTTGACAACTGAAGAGTGAATTCCAAAATGAAAATAGGAGCAACATTCTATACACACACACACCTTCAAAATGAGGGGTGTTCAGGTTTTTTAAATGCAAAATTGAAAGATATACGTCAAGTTGATATTGACCAAATTTTGACCGTATCACCCTTTAAAGAGGGCGTGCGTTGGCTAAGTTCCTCAGAAGTGAAGGAATCTTGCACCAGTTTACAACAGCATAAACGCCTCAACAGAATGGTGTCATGGAGCGAAGGAACCGTCCGCTGGTCGGGATGGCGAGGTGTGTGGTCCTGGAAGCTGGAATGGAGTACCGCTACTGGGGTAAGGCTATCAAAACAGCCAATTATCTCCAGAATAGGTTATCAACATAATCTATCTGTGAGACGCCATACGAATTGTGGCATGGAACCAAGCCTGATGTAGAGCGTCTGCAAGTTTTTTTTATAGATGCGCTTGTGTTGATCCCGAAAGAAACCAGATCAAAATTGGATTCCAAAACGTTGAAGTTGACTTTTGTTGTCTATTCGCAGCAGCACAAAGCGTGGCGGTTCATCGACAGGAAAACTATGAAGGTTGTCTTCAGCAGAGATGTCCGATTCCTTACGATCCAAGATGATTCTCCGAAGAGGCTGAAATCTAAAAAAAAACGAGGTCCAAGATGTGCCACCGATGGTCTTCAATCCGATTGGCACCGTAGAACAACGCATTGATGAAGACAACGATTTCCGAGGTTTGGTGATACCGATGCGATGGCGACGGTGATGGTCCGCTTGCAGACGAGAACGGCCAAATTCAGGAGGAGCAACTCAACGTTCTGGTAGAGTCACTCGATCTTGATGGGGAGTAGCCGAGATCTACTGAACTGGTTGTGAATAGCGCTCTAGAATCGTCGACTGATCCCAAGAACTATCAGCAAGCCTTGGGTGGTCCGAACGGAGAACTATGGAAAGCAGCCATATCCGACGTACTCAAAACACTACATCTGAACGGTGTCTGGGAACTTGCTGCGTTACCTTCCGGGAAAAAGGTAATTGGTTGTCGATGGATCTTCAAGATGAAGGAAGACGAGTTCGGAAGAACGATCCGCTACCAGGATCGTATGGTGGGACAAGGTTTCAATCAACGCCAAGGCTTAGATTACGACGAGGTTTCTGCTCCGGAAGTTAAGCAAGCTACGTTACGCTTACTGCTGACCATTGCTGCTTGTCGTGGAATGCTGGTGAAACACGTGGATGTGAAGATGGCCTATCTTAACGAAGATTTAGATGAAACCATCTACATGAAGCCCCCGCCTGATGTATCTGCTACAAAGTGCTACAAAGGGACAGGTGTACCATCCGCTTGAAAGTCTTTACGGTCCAAAGCAGTCAGCACGAATGTGGAATCTCAAGCTGGATGATGTTATGTGGAAAGCTGGATTCAAACCGTCGGAAGCGGATCCGTGCCTCTATGTTCGGAATTAAAACGAGAAGCTGGCCTACATCATCGTAAATGTAGACAATATGTTGGTTGCAACAGCGAAGCCGAATATCAACAGGTCTTCAAATATTTTAGACGAATTTCCAGCTAAAGTCCCTTAGAGATGTGAAGCAGTTCCTTGATATCCAGGTGCCAGCCTGAGAGATGCGAGAGGGTCAAGAATTCCGATGGATCCCAGCTACATACAAAAAATGGTGGAGACGGCGGATCTTACCAATTCCGATCAATATTAGAGCATCGTTAGAAGTTTGCTGTACCTGGCGGTGAACACGCGGCCAGACATCGGGATTTGCGCATCAATTCTGGGAAAGAAGGTGTCCAAACCACCCAAGGTGACCGGGAAGTAGCGGGAAAACGTCCACAAATACCACAAACGTGGAAACCAAGTAACACTCCTCAAGAACTTGGTGGAACGGAAGGTGATCTCTTTGATTGCCCAAAAGAACTGATGATGGCGAACATCTTGACGAAATCGTTGAACCGTGTCCGTTTGGAACTACTGCGAGCGAAGATGGGACTCCAACCAACATGTAATTTTGTAATAATTTGCTCAAAACGTCGTGGATCGGAATTTCACTTCGATTAGTTTCGAGCTTTCTTAATTTTTTCTCCAAATTCCTGTTAATTTCACACAGAATATGTTCACAACGTTTAAGAGTTTTTCATTCAAACGCTCGTGATTCGCAGCATTTGACTCGCGTTTGTCAGGCAATGGTAAAGTAAAAATACTTTCGATCGAAAATGAAAATGCAACAATTCGTTCGAACGAACGATGTTCGAAAGATCGAACTATTCTAATACGTTCGAACGAAAACAAGAATATGAATTGGGAAAACTTTCGAACGAATGTCGTTCGATCGAAAACGAGAATAAGGGTGCTTATTTATCAAAATGCACCTCTTACAATTATCACTACCATGAATTATGATTCTTATTTTTCAAAAAGGGAAAGAAAATCAATTAAGACAAAAATAGGAAACTTTCAAACATTATGCGACATTTTTAGACCTGATATCGCCTAAACTTTGATTCAATACCAATAAAAAAATTAAGATGTTAATTTCCAGTTTTCAATGACTCAAAAACTTTTGAACATTTTTAACAATTACTGGTCAGCTTGATGAAAACTAACTACAAGTGAAAAAAAATCAAACATTCTGAAAAAAACTTATTTTTATTGTCATGCTTCTTGTGAACAGCTTTTTATAGTATAAAACTGTTTTTCAAAAGTCGCAAAAATTTGTTAGAAATAACTCGTTCCGATTATTTTTATGTTAAAACATGAAATATCATTTTTAATAAGATACTGTGCTGCTGACAGTGCTGACTTAGTTAAAATTTATGAGATATTCATATCAGCAATTTTGGTGTAAGCCTTTTTCCTGATAATCCTTGATGAAATATTGAATTTTTTTTATTGATTTGCTGGGTTTTTTTTCATCAAACTTTTTAAAAATTTTCTAGATTAAGGTCCAACAAAAGGTAGGTGATGCTACAGTATCAAAACGAAAACAATTGGTTCCAAATGAAAAATTTGATTATCCATAGCTTCGGAAATGATCAAATAACGCGAAATTTATGTAAATAAAATTCTCATTGGAGTTTTAGATTTAAAAAGCTCGTGAAAAATATGGCATTCATGAGAAAATCATTAATTTATTAAAAACCACCGCTGAATGCCTTCAAAGCAGGGCAACTATCCCTACATTGGACTTGTCTCAGATAAACAATGTTTAGAGCGACACTGGAATAATTTTTTTCTTCAAAAACTGCTAATAAAATTTTCAGATCTCGAAAAGTTCCAAACAAGTGTCTCTATTTTTTTTTATTTTAAAATTTTTTAATTTTTAAATTTTTTTTTTAAATTTTAAAACTTAAAATTTTTTGGGACCGTTTTGGATGCATAATTGGAAAGTATGATTTTTCGAATAACGCATTATTTTGACTAAAAAAATTTATTCACAAAAAAGTTTAGATTAAAATGAGGGTGTCAATCAACAATGAATGTAAAAGATGGGCAATGTTATGCACCCTTATTCTGGTTTACGGCGTATCTGCCATTCGTTCGAACGGATACTTTCGATCGAATTCGAAAAAGCTATTCTTGTTTTCGTTTGAATGCAATACGTTCGATGTTGGTGTTACCAGATGAACTTCGAAATTTCTAGGCGGTGCTGTATAGAAATGACAGTTGTTGACGTAAAATTTCAATCAACGTTTTTCATCACTCTCTTGTGGAATTTTTTTTCGTCGGCCAGCGACGGCTTATATTTAATTTCGCGATTTAAGAAGATGCCAATTCTAGGTGTTCTGAATGGTGATTTATTTAGAAGAATGTGCGGTGATTCGCCGGGTTCCTGGAATTTAATCAAACCCAAACTAGAGCAGAGCGTCAACAGTGGCTGGAGCTGATCCCGGTAACGAAACTATCCCGGCAAAATACCATCGTTGACAGTAGAAAAACAAAACACCATTTGATACCAAGGCTTTTTCTGTGGCCTAGTTGGTCTCCGATCACAAAAAGTTACCCGCGATGAAAACCAGGAATAACGAAGATGCTGCCGTTATCTGTCCTGCGAAAAGTTGTGCCGTCTCAGAAAAGTTTAAATATCGGAACTCGACCATGATCCCGATCTTAAAATTTGTGATTATGCCAAATAAATAATTTAACTATATTTTATATGAATCTAGAATTTTTTTTTTTATTTTTATGTTAAAAATAAGGAAAATTGATCCCAGAGAATTTAAAATTATTTAGCACCCTATTAACCCTACCCCCACAGGCTTATCCGTTATCAAAAATTTCCCCAACAGTTGGCTCAATTCGTTCTGGATCGCAATTTCCCTATGATAAGTTTCAAGTTCCTTTTTTTTCTTCCATTTCCTCCTAATGGTGCACGACATATGTTTGAATTATAGGTACAAGAGTATTGCATGCAAACGTTCGCGGTTCGCAGCATTGAACTTGCGTTTGTCAAGAGGAAGGAAAAATACTTTCGATCGAAAACGAGAATGCAAAAATTCGTTCGAACGAACCCGACGAACGATGTTCGGAAAATCGAACTATTCTAATACGTTCGAACGAAAACAAGAATACGAATGGGGGAAACTTTCGATCGAATGTCATTCGATCGAAAACGAGAATAAGGGTGATGAAGCGCAACTTTGCAGAACAAAGTGTTTAAGCTGTTATTATTTTTTAAATAATTCATTGATGTTTATTTTCATTTGAATAATGAAATAAAACATTAAAATTCAATGATGATATTCGTTTAATCAAACCAACTTATTCAAATAACAGTGATAGAGATAAAACTGAACTGGCAACTTCTAAAGATTGTTCTAAACTGAGGCTTCTTACTTCGAAGTTATTACCTTAGCTTTCGTCGACTTACTTCTGCCAACCTTGGGTACGATTTTACTCGAAATCACCTTCTTTGGCACCCGACCGCCTTCATTCAACTTGAACAGCCCGACAGCTCCGATTCCATTCATCCGAACCAACTTTCCACTCTCGATGACGGTCAGCAGGGCTTTTTTGATAAAATAAGACTTCCGATCCACGTCCAGCAGGAACTCGGAGGCCAAATTTTTCTTGATGCTTTGCAGCGACGAACCCTTCGGATCGTTCATATTTTTAACGGAGGTCAGAATCATCTTCCAGATGGGTGGCTTCCGAGGTTTTCTCAGAGTACTAAGAGTCTTCTGAGAGGCCGCTGAGGACTTTGGACTCTCTTCGGCTTCAACCGGATCCTTTGCTGCCTCTGACGCTTCCATTGCACTTCAAAGATTTCTGGAAATTAATTGGCGCTAAATCAATGCTGAAAACGAACTACTTTGATCGGAGAAATTTGAAAACTTGGGTTCAAAAAAATCAGTGAAAGGTTATGCACTGAGAAAAATTCATGTATTATTTCTTCATTGGGAATCAAGTAAATTTGTTATTTTTTTTTAGGTTTTTACCTAACTTGTTTAATCCTTGGGTATCGAAAACCACACCTTTTTAAAGGTACAAATTCACACTGCTAAAGTGTCAATTTGCTCCATCCACTAGAAAAGTGGGCTGAAAACGTTCAAGAACAGGAAAGGGCCATCTGCAGCACCGGCGTCATGTCTTGTTACAAATTGGTTAAATTAATTACCTACCCCGCGAGAAAAAGCACCAACCTTGGCACCATCCCTTCCTTCCTTAAGCTCAGTTTCTTCTCCAACCCTTGTTATAATCCTCATCGAGAGCGCAGTTTCCGAGAAGCAAACCCAGGGCGGCACTGCAGGATTGTCCCTCGACTGTTTGCCACTTTCTTCCTGCCCTAGTTAGTGTCTTCCGGCTTTCGTCACTTTCGGTGTAAATTGGTTAGTTTCATCGTTGATTAATTATTAGCCATATTTTGTTCCGGTGAGCTGGAACGAGGGATTAAGGGAGTTGAAGGACCCCGTTTTTTGTGCTAAGGGATTTTTACTGGTCGGATAGCTTTCGACGGGGTAGATCCCTGATGGGTTCCTTGCCAACTCACTAATTAACTTAGCCGGGATCCTTGAAATGGAACTTATCGATTTCATATTGGGGTTTTAGGAACTTAAATCTAAATAAGCATCACTTACATTGACGAGAAGCAATATTGTCATATCATTTTGAAATAACAAGTATGAATATCAAATTGGAATGCTTATACAAACAATAATAAGGATAAGAGAAGAATGTTATTTCGATATGAAATCTTCAATGAATATCTAATTTCAATTTAAATTGCGTAAAAATTCTCTTTTGAAACTTTTTCGAGACTTTGATAGGTTTTTTTAATTCATTTGAAACTGTTCTCTAGACTCTAGCCTTAAATGCTATTTTAAAGGTAACGCACTCTTAAGACTCTTTTGAAACTTATTAAGGACTTTTTTAGAACTCGTTAGATTGATCTTAGAGCAAGTTCACTCGTGTTGGGAAAAAGTGGTAGAAATTTCGACACTTGTAGCATATTTCGAAAATTTCACCATGCATAAATGTTTTCAAGATCTTTGGGCGTTGTTTTTTTACAGCATTGTTTCTATTTCAGCCGTATGTGGTAAAAATATTGCTATTTTTGCATCACAGCATGCGAAAATACAACACATGTTGTAAAACAACTTGAAGGCCGTAGATCTTGAAAATATTTTTGCATGGCAAAATTTTCAAAATGTGCTAAAAGCGCCAACATTTCTAGCACTTTTTCCAGTGAACTTACTCTTAGACTCCTTTTTAACTGTTGTAAATCTTATTAACAATATTTTGAGACTTTCTGATAAGGTGTTTATATCACTTTTATATCCTGGCCATGTTGACCTTACCGGGAATGATAAAATCCGGATGATTTCACGTGATTCCGGAAAATTTGAGAAAGTAGATTTTAGCCTTCTACTGCAGACGAAACCATGATATTCTTACATTTTTTGCATGATTCAAGCTGTAAACAAAAATGATTTAAAATTTTCTTAAATCAGGCACTTGATACGAAAAAAACTAACTTAATCAGTGATCTTGTAAAACTGTCAAAACTAACTGCTTCTTAATGCAAAAATTTCGTAGAACTTTCGCTAGCGAAAACTTTTCGATATCGATTGAAATTTATTTATCAAATTCTGTTAAATTCTCAGGTTACTGTTCATTTGTTTCAAATAGTGTCATTTCTTTGCTGATGATTTTAAGAAGTTGAGATTGTTTAAATTTAGGATTTTACAATTCCGTAGTCATTCTCCACTTTTATCAATACGTACATATTCAGATGAACAAAATTAGAAATTTTTATATTCAATGTTTCAACCAATTGTAATTCATTTGTAAGGAGTGTATTCAAAAAAATGCAACACTTTGTTTTGTTAATAACTTCTGCATGCATGAATGAAAATTCGTGAAAATTTCAGTGATGCTAACTACTAGTGTTATGTTCACATGTGTAAAATAGTGTGACGTTTTGCCAAGAGGTTTTTAAGATATCGCTCAATACAGAAGGCCATTGAGTAAATTTTTAGGGCAGGATCACGAAAAATTCAGGAAAATTTTAATGGGAGACTCAAGAAACAGCTTGAAATCAACAATTTCACTAAAGTTCATGAGGTAAATCGTTTAAGGGGTCATAGAGGATTCAAAAGTGTGCTAATAAATTCTAATTTTCACTATTCATGAAGTAAAGATGTGAATATAAGAGGTTTTATCAAGCGCAATTCAAAATATCAGTAATAAAAATATTTTCTTTTTTACTAGTTCATCTGACTGACTAATAAATACGAATGACTTCATTTCTGCAAGAAAAAAAAAACTATCGGCCGTAGAAATAAACGATACGATGGTCAAATCGTGCGCAAAATATTGGAACCGCTAGCGGGGAGATGTTTTGAAAAATAATGTTAAGGACAGGAAAACGAACTGTTTTTAGGGGACCTGACAGGTTTTCAGTCATAAATTTTTCGTTCACAGGTCTCGCCTAGATGTTCCGGAGATGAAGAAAGAGTAAAAAAATAAAAATTCGATATTTAGCACCTGAGGTGGCTGACGATCTGTGAAAGCTGCAAATCAGTCAGTGTTACATACCTATTGAAAAAATATATAGCTAAATATACGAAGAAAGTCGCCTCCAAAAGCGACCTTTCTTCCTGAATAACACTTTCAAAGATCCATCTATGTTGATGCTATATTTTGGTGGAATGGTGCAATTTCTCGAAAACCGAGGTGATGTGATTAAAATTCAAATATGTTGATTTTGTATCGAAGGAGGACAGTCTGCTAAAATTGTCATAACTTCGATCAAATTTGATGTTTTGGGTAGGTGACTTTCCAAGCTTTAGGAATCAGTTAAAAATAATAAAAATGCCTTTATTTGGAAAAAGGGTGGTTTATAGTATGCATTATAGATGGCGCACGTGGCACCCAAAAATCAAAGTCAATGAACTTCTTCATTGAACGCTATCTCATAAACCGCTTGACAGAACTTCACAAAAATTTGCATATGTAAACATTACTAAATATGTAGGTAACTTCACTGAAAATTTCATCAATTTTCATTCATGCATGCAGAAGTTATTAACATAACAAAGTGTTGCATTTTTTTCGAATACATTCCTTAGTGGTTATTCTATTGAGTAACGATAGCCTTCTTTGGTTATCCATAAAGTTATGCAGAATTTGAACAAATGTAACTTCAACCCATATATCAAGGGAAAAAAAGTCAATTTTTACGCTGAATTGGTTCCGTTTTTCCGATTTTTTGGTAAACTTTTTGGATACTCAACATTATTGATTGGGATTTATCGAACTCGCTTGGGCTTAGGAGGCAACTGACTTGCCAGCTGAGTTATATCACATGCCCATAATTTATTTTGATTCTTTCCAGCTGGTGCTTACGTTATTTTCAGACTGTTTGAAGAATTTTAAAAACAATTAAGAAACTCTGTATAGATTTTTCAAAGAAGCCTGTGAGATTTTTATGAATGCTGTGAATTTATTTTAAAATCTGCTGAGGCTTTTTTTATTTTTACGATGCTCTTTTGAAACTGTTCCGAAACTCTTTTAAAGTTGTTCTTTTATGACTTTTTAATAACTGTTCTGAGACTCTTTTCAAACTTCAAAAAGAATCTGGAGACTCGGCCAAGACATTCTTAGAGAACATTCTTTGTAAATAATCATGATTTTCTTTTAATACTTTTGGTGTTCTGAAAAAGTCATTAGGCTCTGTAAGGAAATTAATTTTTGAGACTTCCGTTATACTCTTTTAAGACTCTTTTGTGACTGTTATGGTAAGCTTGAAGATTGCCCGATTTTACCTGGACCGTCCCGAATATTTGATACAAAATTAAGGAAAGGTCCGGTCTGGACCAAATGCCCGGCCATAGTTGAAAACAGGCCAAATTTTTCACGGACTTATTTACTGAATTCGTAAAATGAAACACAAAATACTCAAATTTAGTTCTTTTGATTTTTTATGCTTGCTTTTAAAAACGAAATTTTTTGAGCAAATTTTATCATCATAGGTTTTTTTGAAACCTTTAAATTCGATTCGAAATCTGTTTAAGAGTTTTGATAGAAAAAAAAATGTTTCAAGTGTTTTTCTTCTTGAGTTTTATTGAATAATTTCCCGGATAAGCGAAGCCCGGAGATATGCGCGAAAAGTTCTGGCAAACTTCAGTTGTTTGGATCTCGACTCTTCTGCAGCAATCCAATTTGACAATTTTAGTTAATGCAAAAATAATAATCAAATAAATTGCTGAAGCTCTACTACATAAACTATGAATCCGTTCAGATTTCCGTTGGTCAATGGAAAAAGCTTTATTGGCTCCTATAGAAGTAATTTTGCCATCCTAAGAGAAATCAAATTGTTTTTCCATTATTTTTAATAATGACAATTGTATAAGAAATTAAAAAAAAAACTTTTTAAGTTTCTAATTGAATTATGGATGACCTCAAATATTTTGATATATTTTAAAGAACAAGATAAAGCTTGAAGACGTGAAAAAAATCTTTGAGGACATACATACATTAGCTCGTATGCAGTTGGGGGTTAAATATAATGAAAATTGATATTTCGTTATGTTGAAACAACTCATTATTTTCATTTAATTTCAATATTTAATTGCACGAAGACAAAAAGCAGAAGGAAAACTTATGTGCCTTAAACCAAAAGAAACCGTTATCTGTGAACACATTGAATCTCAATTAAAAATTTTCAGTTAGTAAATCTGATTAAAAAAAATTTGAAGTATTGCAAAAACTACCATTTTTATTTTTTTTAAATGGATCTTAAACTATTGGGGTTGACTCCAGGGGGATTCGAAAAACTAGAGCTTTTTGAGACACAGTGATCTGATATTTAGATTCGGAGCTTTTAAGTCAGTGAAATTAAACTCCAGAACTCTCGACACCTGTGTTATAAAGTTTTTATTCGTCGAAATGGAGAATCGAAAATTCGAATCTGAAAGCACAAAATAAGAAAAAACTAAATAAAATCAATTTCTTGACTAATTGAAACTAAAAATATTAGCTGTAATGTTGATTGTAGCTTCAGATTTAACTTGGCTTATATATTGAATTTATTATTACTTTAAAAGGTTTTCCCAAGATTATGCATGGCTGAATTTTTTTTACATTCATGCGGGATGAGCAAATCAGGGAAGTTTTTAGTTTTCATGTTATAGCAAATTCTTGATATTTAAAATTTTCAAACACTTAATCCGGACAAATTTAAGAACGATCTCGGGATTTTTAAGAAAAACTAAACAAGAAAGGGATAAAAATCATTCTAAATTTCAAGCAATTTTCAAATGGTTCAACCCTTTAATGCATGACTTTTTTTAAAAATGAAAAAAGCAGCTATGATTCAGTGAAATAATAACATTTTTATTCGAATAACACAACTCAACAGGTTTAAAGTCGTTATTTTAAGTATTATAAAAGTTATGTCCCATCAAAGTTGAAAAATAATTTTTGAAATTCTTAATGCATTTCAATACGAATTTGCAAATTTCTTGCAAACCTTGATAATTTGGCGCAGAAAAGTGTTTGTCATTGATCGAGATCTAAAAAGTCGTTAGGATGTGCAAATCTGAAGAAATAACAGCAATTTTTCAAGTTTTCTGTTTTGTTTCTTATATGATTATTATCCTTTTAACCTTTTCTTTGAAAACCTGAGCATGTCAAAATAAATTTTGAAAATCTTGAATGTTTACCCGGCAATTAATAATACATCTTTTCCTCATAGGAAGTCCCAATCAAAAGTTGTGTTTAAATGAGACAGTTTTTCACATTTGGATAAAATCGTTACAGCTTTTACGGAGTAAAAGCGTGTGTTTTCTGTGATGAAAATTTAGGTTAGTTTATGTGTTAAAAGTTGAATCGAACCGAAAACAAACAGCAAATTTGTTATTTGCTGGCATAGTGTGCGCATTTTCATGTGCTGATTTTTCAGTCATTGCAAAAATAGACATCATTAAAGTATCAACTATTTTGAAAAATGAATTGAATTCTATACGAACCGCCTTTCTAATATTTAACTGTTTCAAACAGTTTAGTCGCTGTGGCTGTTACGGTCCTCTTTCCTACCTATTTTGGGACTCCCAAGTTGGGAGATGAAACGGCACAAATGATGCATGTTTACGTTTTACAAATGATTTGTAAAACGTAAACATAAGTAGTATTATCATTTATTCATTCTCTGTTATGTAAAAACAGAATAAAAAGTGATACCCTCAGAATATCAGTGGAATAAGTGCCCAAACGAGCGTTTTGAGAAAACGCGCTTTAAAGATATCAAGTTGCTCGATTTTTCATATTTTTAAAAAGTGTAAAGAAATAATTTAAAAAAAAGCTGAGTTGCACCAGATCATGCCTTTGAGCAAAATTCTGTAAATTGTGCCCGAATAAAGGTAGAACAATGCCAAAACTTGGCGCTGAAACTCACACTTGGGAGTATCAAGTTTTCCTTGTATGAAAAGTAAAATCCAAATTTTGATATTGTACAATCTTTTTTCGGGCAAAATTATATCAAATTTTACATTCAAGGCATGACCGCTAAAAATAGTATCATTATGCCATAAAATTCTGCTCAGATAATTTTCGGATTTCGAAAGAAGATTTTCAGTACAGAATAGGTAGAACAGAAAAAATTTAAATGGGTGATTTTAATTCAGTACAAATATCTGGCATTCAGTTCAAAAATATATTGCGTTAACTTTATGCTTTCACATTATTTGTGAGGAATTTCTAAGTATTCAATTAGGAGCCCTTTATGTTATAAACGTAACAGAATTTCATGCCAGCAATATCCGGGTAAATGCCGGATATTCTTGAAATTTTTATATTAAATCATGAAGAAAGTAAAGGAAAGCGTTGAAAATCTTTTAAATTTTGAGTTTTTCCAAGCATTGCTGGGTTCAAAATCAATGAAAACCGACAATTTTCAACCAATTGGTCAATCATTAGAGAAGTTTGCGTTGGATTAATCAATCTACACGCTATTTCCGAGAATCAGAAAAAAATATCGAAATTTAAAACTTCTCCAGTAGCTAAAATTGGATCAATAAGCAATATATAGTTTCTGTATAAATTTTACAAAGGTACCAGTTTCAGTCTTTGATTTGTAATTCAAATTGAAGTTTTTCCAACTGATTTAAGCGAAGTGTTATGCTATTGGTTTTGAAGTATGTACTTATATTTTGAAGCTATCCTTCAAATAAATATTCTGAATTCAGTACATAATTTACCAGTTGTCCATTCTCAAATGTTTTTCATCATTTGAATATTTTCATAGTTGAATTACGAATTTCTTTGAGTGATTCTTTAAACATAAATTTCTCTTTGTTTAACATAAAATCTTCTACCTGATTCCAAAAGAAAATTCAATCATCAGGCAATTCAAGTCTTGTGTTGTTTCTTCAGTTTCATGGTTTAACCGAGTTTTTAAAATTCGAGATCTTTGTTCTAGGTACTAAGCTGTGTTCCTGAGCAGGTTTTTATGTCTTAAACGATAGCAAGCTGAAGCCAAAATGAGCCCTCGATACCAAAATGATAACATAATTTAGTGCTGTATTTTTCCCGATGTTTTACATCGTTAAGGTAAGGTTTCATTAAAGTTTCAATATGCTAAAATTCGTTGAATAACCGACTCCAAAGTAAAGCATGAATAGTACAATAACGTGTTTATTACATTACAACAGTTGAGTAAGACATCAGTAGAGTTTTATTAACTTTCATGAACGGAAAATTTATTTTGCTTTCGATGGAGTACAAACGAAGCGATCAATTTTGAAATGAATAACATGTGAATATCTATCGTCGTAAATATTATGGAAAAAAAACAGTGGATTTAAGTTGCTAATTAAGTTTTTAAACAAACCTCGAATTGAATTTAACATTTGCCAGCTGTTTTAAGTTTATATTAAGTGATTACGCAATGTTTGCACGTGATGTATTAAGAGTTTTTGTTTGAAGACTGATTTCAAGTTCCTATGCATGTTTGAATATGGGATGGAATATGAAAAAAGTTTATATATAAAGTTGATACATAAATATGCATTTTTTTTCAATAATTCCTTAAAACGTATCATTCCTTGCTTGCTGACTTTAAAGACATACCATTTCGATTGCAATCCATACCTCGTGACATGTTCAAATTTTCCCGGTGCTCCACGTGAATTCGTTACTTCTTCCGTTTCCCGATGATTTATGGATTATTACTAGACATTACGTGCCTGTAGTTTTCGGATGGTGGTCACATGTAATGTGTATAAATTTCAACACCCTCAAAAAATTGCTGTCCGAGAAGGAAATGGCTCAATTTTTCGTGCGACGAGGACACATTTGTATTGGTCTTGACTCGACTTGACTGTGTAGAGGACCGGTCCATCGTTCGTCGTTTTGCTGACTTTGCGGTGCCATCTTGGGTTTTCGGGGTTCCGGTTTCAGCCAGAGACCAGATCCTGCTAGGACCTTTCTAAAGCGTATCTCTCTCTAGTCACGTTTTCGTCTAAGAAGACGGGCAATAAAATGGCACCAAATCTGTGCCGGCGACGTGAGTGCTTTCCTTTCGATATTGGATGCTGTTGCTGGCCGCTGCTTTTGCTTTCTTGAACGCAAGCAACCAAATGTCACCCACTTGCTTACCCACTCGCTAACAACCAATTGGCCATGGGTTTTCAGCAGCATTTAAGTTTTTTTTCCCTGCATGGACGTTATCGTAGTTATAACGATCGCCAGACGATATAGAAAAAAAGACTGAAAATTGGCACCCGAGCACAATTTTCAAATGGTCAGAAATCAGATGATTTATGTAGCAGACTGCTCTCAAATGACCGCTGAATCTGAAGAAATTATAAATTTTCTTGCACAAAATTAACCATGACTTGCGAAAACAAGGTTTTTTGGGCTCGATCGGTTTAGGGGTAGTCAGCTTGTGATAAAATTTAATCAAATGACGTTTATCATTTTTACATCCGTATTCAATAAAATTTATCAAGATTTAGAGGATTATTCTGCTATTCAAATGACACTGCTTATTAATTTTCACATCGTAGTGCTGATTTTAACAAGCCCTTCGAAAAAGTTCAAAATGTTAGCTCGGATAAACTGCAATTAGCTTCCGGAGCTCATCTGAAACGAAAGTCTAATGATATGTGTTTGGGATCGTGTTTATATATGTACCTGCCATGAAATTATAGCCACCCCAGCTACATAACCAGAAGTGAGTTCTCTCGTGAGAACTAACGTTCCAACAATCGATCATTTGTGATCGTTTCTGAGTGTTGATGATGAGACAGCTAATAAATCAGTCCGCAACAATCTCCAAACAGACAAAATCGGTCTTATTAATTTTCCCCGGTCGTTTCATTCGTTTGAACTAAGTTTGGGAATAAAAGTTAGGATTTCCCTTAATCGGTCGGTTTTATGTTAAAAGTTCAACTGATATCAAATCACAGCACCATCAACGAAATTAGAGTGGGTCTCCTTAATAGCAAAGGTCGTTTCCATAGTGATACAGTCCACTAAAGAACTATTTATCTGTTTGTTTGGACAATCCGGAACATTATGCATTGGTTTTCGGGATAAGGTTAAATGCAAATGCAATATATTCGCCAAAAATTATTTAAAATAATAACACAAAATTGGTCTGCCTCCTCCTCCGTGGACAAGCGTAGACATTTGGCAAACCCCTACCCCCCTACCCTGATGCCCACGTGGACACACGGAGAAAAAAGACCAAGGTTGTTTTAATTATTTCAGCTGGTTATATCAATCATCCAAGCGTAGTTGATTTTTTCGCATCAAACTATAAATATAACAGACTTTACTACAAACTGATTATTGACTTGACACAATCAACTATGAATATAATGGATTCAACTGTTATGGTATAATTAATTCAACTGTAAATATGATAGATTCAACTACATTTGTATGATTGATTTTAGGCATTCAACTACAAACTGCTGATTGACCTTACAAAATCAGTTGTGAATATAATAGAATCAACTGTAATGATATAATGCATTCAACTATATTTGTATGATTGATTTTTAGAATACAACAATAAATATAATTAATTCAACTATACATTCCTGGTTGATTTATCTATGAATATGATAAATTATATTGTAACGATATAATTGATTCAACTTTAAATATGATAGATTCAACTTCAAATGTATGATTGATTCTAGGTATTGAACTATAAATAAAGTTAATTAAACTATATTTTTAGAATTGATTGTGTGATACTTGAATACTTTTGTATTAATCCGATTAACAGCACAAATAAAAATAAAACCGAAAATGTGAAACCAGTACATGTTCCCTACAGCAATCGTGGTGCTGTTTTAAGGGCTCAGCCGGCAGTTCCTTACATCGGTGGCAGCCGATGGGGGAACATTTTTCGCCGGGAGCAGGAGCACTGATTTTTAAGGAAGTCTTCCGGGACCGATTAGTTACCCAGCCAACATGAAATCGTAAAAGAAATCATCGTCGAACTCGTATATAGATGCAACTCAAATCGGAATCGTAAATATGTACACTTACCATTCGACCATATCGTTTATTCATCGTAGAAAATGCAACTTCCCAAATGAAATACGACTTAGTTACGATATGTTGGATGAAGTCGTATTTAGTTCCGTCGATGTCAAATGAAATCTTATTACGATCGCATAAGATTTATTAAGAAGCGTTTTATTGGTACACAAATTACTTTCGAATCGAAATCGTAAATGACTTCGAATAAATTCGTAGAGAATACTATGTAAGCATCGTCTTTCGTATCACGTTGTATGTTTACTAGAATGTCACATTAGTAGACAAATTAACACCGTGTCTATCCGATATAGCTGCAAATATTATAACAAGTATAATTATAATCGTATAATCGGTCACTTTACCCACGATATAAATATATTTAATGCGATCAAATCAGATTCGTATTAACAGATACTTAGCGTTCGTGCTTGCAATTTTGTATCATCATTTGAATTTTGTGAAAGTTGACGACTAAAGCAAACAAGCAAACGGATGAAAAAAAAATAATAAAGGTAGGTTTTGGAAAAACAACATTTTCCTTTCAAAAATAACAGGATTACTCTCCCCTACTAGGCTCTGATTAGAAAAAAAAAACCCACCGGATAATTACCCGGCGATTTGCATGTGCATACTACGAGTATCAAGGAATGTTCACGGACAGAATTGTAGCCCGGCAATTTCCGCTGTAAACCCGGAAGAAAGAGGCGTCAAAGATCCTGAGGGAGGCACGGAGGCGGTAGAAGTTAGGAAAGTAGCTAGCGGGACAATGCCCGGTTGCGGTACCTACGAAAATATATGTAGTGCATTTCAACGTTAGTTATAATAAAAATCAGTTAAAATCATTAATTAATTTTTTTTCTTCCTAGCGTCGTATTTCAATCACAATATTACACATAACATGCTACATAAAATGGTCCGCAAAATCGTTTTATGATACAAATCGTACATGAGTACATCCCAACTCACATAAAATATCGTTTAAAGAGTCCATCAAATGTCAAATTGCATCATATCGTACAAGCTTACAACACACATCTTATAAAATGTGACTTAAGTTGTCAATCGATGTTAAAATCTCTGAACATCGTATAAGACTGCAACACATCTCGCATAAAGGGTGACATAAATCGACATTCCATCGTCAGATTGCTTCGAGCCATACAAGAGTACAAAACATCTCGCATAAAGGGTGACTTAAATCGCCAATCCATCGACAGATTGCTTCAAGTCGTACAAGAGTTCGGCACACCTCACATAAAGGCGTGACTTAGATTGCCAATTCATCGTCAGATTGCTTCAAGTCGTACAAGAGTTCAACACACCTCGCATTAAGGGTGACTTAAATCGCCAATTTATCATCATATCGCTTCAAGTCGTAAAAGGGTAAAACACACATCGCATAAAGTGTGGATGGAACTGTCAATCCTCCCATCATCGTAAATGCGCATGAAACGAATCCTTTAATGTAACGTACAAAACGACGCCAATGCGACATAAAGTACCAAAGTATTTCTAACATCGTAAATGACATCACATATGATGTTGTCGATGTCGTAAACCAGAAAATAACGGAAACATGTACGTATATTGCCTCCACTTTTGGTAGGTATATGCTTTTTTCTAACGTTTCTAACGTAATTCTAACGATGATTTGTGTCGACATAGACGAACGTATATCTTTTGATATACCTACCAAACTGTTGGCTGGATAAGATGCAGAATTTGCTGAGCAACTATGCATCAAGATGCAAAAAGAATAACAGTGGAGGAACCAGGACCAGGATTTCCGGTCAACTTTTCGTGGTGGCTAAAACGAACCAGATGCAAAATGCAAAAGTATTTCATTAAAAGAAATAAAACGTAGCCATAATCTCATTCTGAAGAAAAACATCATACGATATGATCACTTCCAATATAAAAGGAATTAAAATTTTAAATATTTATAGCTAACTTAATCAATCATAGAAACATAATTGAATCCGTCATATTTATAAAAAAAGTTTAAAAGATTGTATATCAGACACAACCACAAGGTTTACGCAGAATTACGGCATCTTTTTTTCAATTTCACAAAAACTTAATAAATTATTTAATACGAATTTGTTTCATTTTAACTTTTATATTTTTTCTTGTTATTGATAGTGTCATTTCTAGTCAGCCTTAACTCCTTAACACTGCAACATGTAAACCAAATAAGCACCAGCTCCATCGCCGACTCTCTAAGCAAGCCAAGCCTTAGTTGAACTTGCATGTGTTTAGTTTAAAAGTTGCTGAGCAACTAATCGAATTCGCTCAAATTTTGATTTTATATGCCGAAAATATCTTAGCGCACGCAAAATGAAGGAAAAGCTCAAAGCATAATAACGAAAAAGGGTGGAGCACACGTGCGGGTATCGACGAACAAAAGCTTGCTTTGATCCATTGGTTTTTCTTCCAGATCAATTTAAAGTGCCGGCCAAAAGTTTGGGATCACCCCTTTTTAAAACATGAGAACATACTTATCAAAACACATTTGTTAAATTTTGAGCAATAGATTGCATTGTGCTTCAAATTATCAAAATAACTACTTACACAGATGGACATAAACATCCGACATCCAACACATGTTCTGTTGAAATTTTTGTTGTTTTAACGTAATCTTTCCTCTTATGAAAATTTTATGCCCTTTGATTGAGAACATTTTCTAGAATCTTTTCACATAAAAATATGCACATATAACAAACTTTTTGGAGTTAATTTAAATGCGATGAGTTAGCATGCGTCGAATTTTTATGTCCGTCTGCTTCATGAAAACTTCAAGTAAAGAATGATTATTTCCCGATCATTTTTACCAAGATTTTTTTTTCGCCTTAAGCGCTGTCATCTTGCGAGTTCTTGCGAATCTGTTGGGCTTAATATATAATTGTTACCAATTACATACCAAGAAACCCGATTTAATACACTTAACAGTGGATTGGAGCCTTTCTAACAGAGTTTAAATTATATTTGGAAATATATAAAATAATATAGAATATACATGATAGATTCCTTCCCTCTGAATCATATACGAATGATTTCAGATATTCAAACACGAAAAATTCCAATCTCAATATAAAAAAATGATGCCTGGTACGTTTTTTTGGGGAAAAGCGAACTGGTATGTAAGGAGCTCATTTTATGTATGGAAAGAATGGTATTTAAACAGTAGAATTTCCAAGATTTATAACACGCTGAAATGGTGCCGTGGTAGCAACCAGAACTTTCACGTTGCTGGTCACGGTTCGAATCTTACTGATTTTTTATGCTTTTTTTTACTGAATAAGTAAAACCAACTACAATATTGATGGATAGCCGTGACGCGTGCCCTAGCATGATACCTTTTTTAGAGCTCAACCATGCATAGAGGAAAAATTCCCACAAAAGGAGGGGAAAGTAATATGACTATTAAATGATTAATCTCATTCTGGAAACTAAATCTGAAATCTTATTCTGATTCTAAAGTTTGAATTTTGAGTTACAACACTTAGTCTAATATTTGAATATATTCAAATTCCAGGTTGATCTTTAATCCGAATTCTTAATCAGAATTCTAAATCTGAATTCTCAATCTGAATTCTGAATTTGAACTCTGAATTTGAATTCTAAATCTGTATTCTGAATCTGAATTCTGAATCTGAATTCTGAATCTGAATTCTGAATCTGAATTCTGAATCTGAATTCTGAATCTGAATTCTGAATCTGAATTCTGAATCTGAATTCTGAATCTGAATTCTGAATCTGAATTCTGAATCTGAATTCTGAATCTGAATTCTGAATCTGAATTCTGAATCTGAATTCTGAATCTGAATTCTGAATCTGAATTCTGAATCTGAATTCTGAATCTGAATTCTGAATCTGAATTCTGAATCTGTATTCTGAATCTGAATTCTGAATCTGAATTCTGAATCTGAATTCTGAATCTGAATTCTGAATCTGAATTCTGAATCTGAATTCTGAATCTGAATTCTGAATCTGAATTCTGAATCTGAATTCTGAATCTGAATTCTGAATCTGAATTCTGAATCTGAATTCTGAATCTGAATTCTGAATCTGAATTCTGAATCTGAATTCTGAATCTGAATTCTGAATCTGAATTCTGAATCTGAATTCTGAATCTGAATTCTGAATCTGAATTCTGAATCTGAATTCTGAATCTGAATTCTGAATCTGAATTCTGAATCTGAATTCTGAATCTGAATTCTGAATCTGAATTCTGAATCTGAATTCTGAATCTGAATTCTGAATCTGAATTCTGAATCTGAATTCTGAATCTGAATTCTGAATCTGAATTCTGAATCTGAATTCTGAATCTGAATTCTGAATCTGAATTCTGAATCTGAATTCTGAATCTGAATTCTGAATCTGAATTCTGAATCTGAATTCTGAATCTGAATTCTGAATCTGAATTCTGAATCTGAATTCTGAATCTGAATTCTGAATCTGAATTCTGAATCTGAATTCTGAATCTGAATTCTGAATCTGAATTCTGAATCTGAATTCTGAATCTGAATTCTGAATCTGAATTCTGAATCTGAATTCTGAATCTGAATTCTGAATCTGAATTCTGAATCTGAATTCTGAATCTGAATTCTGAATCTGAATTCTGAATCTGAATTCTGAATCTGAATTCTGAATCTGAATTCTGAATCTGAATTCTGAATCTGAATTCTGAATCTGAATTCTGAATCTGAATTCTGAATCTGAATTCTGAATCTGAATTCTGAATCTGAATTCTGAATCTGAATTCTGAATCTGAATTCTGAATCTGAATTCTGAATCTGAATTCTGAATCTGAATTCTGAATCTGAATTCTGAATCTGAATTCTGAATCTGAATTCTGAATCTAAATTCTGAATCTGAATTCTGAATCTGAATTCTGAATCTGAATTCTGAATCTAAATTCTGAATCTGAATTCTGAATCTGAATTCTGAATCTGAATTCTGAATCTGAATTCTGAATCTGAATTCTGAATCTGAATTCTGAATCTGAATTCTGAATCTGAATTCTGAATCTGAATTCTGAATCTGAATTCTGAATCTGAATTCTGAATCTGAATTCTGAATCTGAATTCTGAATCTGAATTCTGAATCTGAATTCTGAATCTGAATTCTGAATCTGAATTCTGAATCTGAATTCTGAATCTGAATTCTGAATCTGAATTCTGAATTCTGAATCTGAATTCTGAATCTGAATTCTGAATCTGAATTCTGAATCTGAATTCTGAATCTGAATTCTGAATCTGAATTCTGTATCTGAATTCTAAATCTGAATTCTGAACCTGAATTCTGAATCTGAATTCTGAATCTGAATTCTGAATCTGAATTCTGAATCTGAATTCTGAATCTGAATTCTGAATCTGAATTCTGAATCTGAATCTCATTTTGATTGTTTTGCATCACGCGGTTTTCAACATTGAAATTTCTTTCATCCAAAATTTTTTTTTATGATTTCGGATTTTACAACTTTTAGTAGTATGGTTTTACCCCTAAAAGTATGCAGCAAACTTAATTTCAGAAAAAATGTGAAAAAAGGTTTTCACAAAACAAAATCGTGTTTTCATGCGTAATGATCTTTAAGTCATCGCAAATTTATCAAAAACTGTGAAAATTGGTATTCTTGGAGAAACAATTCCAGAATTGAAAATTGATAAAGTGAATCTGAATTCTGAATCTGAATTCTGAATCTGAATTCTGAATTCTGAATCTGAATTCTGAATCTGAATTCTGAATCTGAATTCTGAATCTGAATTCTGAATCTGAATTCTGAATCTGAATTCTGAATCTGAATTCTGAATCTGAATTCTGAATCTGAATTCTGAATCTGAATTCTGAATCTGAATTCTGAATCTGAATTCTGAATCTGAATTCTGAATCTGAATTCTGAATCTGAATTCTTAATCAGAATTCTGAATCTGAATTCTGAATCTGAATTCTGAATCTGAATTCTGAATCTGAATTCTGAATCTGAATTCTGAATCTGAATTCTGAATCTGAATTCTGAATCTGAATTCTGAATCTGAATTCTGAATCTGAATTCTGAATCTGAATTCTGAATCTGAATTCTGAATCTGAATTCTGAATCTGAATTCTGAATCTGAATTCTGAATCTGAATTCTGAATCTGAATTCTGAATCTGAATTCTGAATCTGAATTCTGAATCTGAATTCTGAATCTGAATTCTGAATCTGAATTCTGAATCTGAATTCTGAATCTGAATTCTTAATCTGAATTCTGAATATGAATTCTGAATCTAAATTCTGAATCTGAATATGAGTTCTGAATCTGAATTTTGAATTCTGAATCCTGAATTCTGATTCCTAAACCTGTATCCTGAATCTGAATTCTGAATCTGAATTCTGAATCTGAATTCTGAATCTGAATTCTGAATCTGAATTCTGAATCTGAATTCTGAATCTGAATTCTGAATCTGAATTCTGAATCTGAATTCTGAATCTGAATTCTGAATCTGAATTCTGAATCTGAATTCTGAATCTGAATTCTGAATCTGAATTCTGAATCTGAATTCTGAATCTGAATTCTGAATCTGAATTCTGAATCTGAATTCTGAATCTGAATTCTGAATCTGAATTCTGAATCTGAATTCTGAATCTGAATTCTGAATCTGAATTCTGAATCTGAATTCTGAATCTGAATTCTGAATCTGAATTCTGAATCTGAATTCTGAATCTGAATTCTGAATCTGAATTCTGAATCTGAATTCTGAATCTGAATTCTGAATCTGAATTCTGAATCTGAATTCTGAATCTGAATTCTGAATCTGAATTCTGAATCTGAATTCTGAATCTGAATTCTGAATCTGAATTCTGAATCTGAATTCTGAATCTGAATTCTGAATCTGAATTCTGAATCTGAATTCTGAATTCTGAATCTGAATTCTGAATCTGAATTCTGAATCTGAATTCTGAATCTGAATTCTGAATCTGAATTCTGAATCTGAATTCTGTATCTGAATTCTGAATCTGAATTCTGAACCTGAATTCTGAATCTGAATTCTGAATCTGAATTCTGAATCTGAATTCTGAATCTGAATTCTGAATCTGAATTCTGAATCTGAATTCTGAATTTGAATTCTGAATCTGAATCTCATTTTGATTGTTTTGCATCACGCGGTTTTCAACATTGAAATTTCTTTCATCCAAAATTTTTTTTTATGATTTCGGATTTTACAACTTTTAGTAGTATGGTTTTATCCCTAAAAGTATGCAGCAAACTTAATTTCAGAAAAAATGTGAAAAAAGGTTTTCACAAAACAAAATCGTGTTTTCATGCGTAATGATCTTTAAGTCATCGCAAATTTATCAAAAACTGTGAAAATTGGTATTCTTGGAGAAACAATTCCAGAATTGAAAATTGATAAAGTGAATCTGAATTCTGAATCTGAATTCTGAATCTGAATTCTGAATCTGAATTCTGAATCTGAATTCTGAATCTGAATTCTGAATCTGAATTCTGAATCTGAATTCTGAATCTGAATTCTGAATCTGAATTCTGAATCTGAATTCTGAATCTGAATTCTGAATCTGAATTCTGAATCTGAATTCTGAATCTGAATTCTGAATCTGAATTCTGAATCTGAATTCTGAATCTGAATTCTGAATCTGAATTCTGAATCTGAATTCTGAATCTGAATTCTGAATCTGAATTCTGAATCTGAATTCTGAATCTGAATTCTGAATCTGAATTCTGAATCTGAATTCTGAATCTGAATTCTGAATCTGAATTCTGAATCTGAATTCTGAATCTGAATTCTGAATCTGAATTCTGAATCTGAATTCTGAATCTGAATTCTGAATCTGAATTCTGAATCTGAATTCTGAATCTGAATTCTGAATCTGAATTCTGAATCTGAATTCTGAATCTGAATTCTGAATCTGAATTCTGAATCTGAATTCTGAATCTGAATTCTGAATCTGAATTCTGAATCTGAATTCTGAATCTGAATTCTGAATCTGAATTCTGAATCTGAATTCTTAATCTGAATTCTGAATATGAATTCTGAATCTAAATGATTTCGGATTTTACAACTTTTAGTAGTATGGTTTTACCCCTAAAAGTATGCAGCAAACTTAATTTCAGAAAAAATGTGAAAAAAGGTTTTCACAAAACAAAATCGTGTTTTCATGCGTAATGATCTTTAAGTCATCGCAAATTTATCAAAAACTGTGAAAATTGGTATTCTTGGAGAAACAATTCCAGAATTGAAAATTGATAAAGTGAGGAAAAATTTTACGGATGATGAAAAGAGCGAAAGAACATTTTTGCAAGGAAAATTTATTAACGTACACCATACTTTACCTCGCAACAACCAGCTTCATCAATTTTTAATTCTGATATTCTTTCTCCATGAATCTAAATTTTTCACCGATATGCCGAAAATAAATTTACATAAATTCTGAATCTGAATTCTGAATCTGAATTCTGAATCTGAATTCTGAATCTGAATTCTGAATCTGAATTCTGAATCTGAATTCTGAATCTGAATTCTGAATCTGAATTCTGAATCTGAATTCTGAATCTGAATTCTGAATCTGAATTCTGAATCTGAATTCTGAATCTGAATTCTGAATCTGAATTCTGAATCTGAATTCTGAATCTGAATTCTGAATCTGAATTCTGAATCTGAATTCTGAATCTGAATTCTGAATCTGAATTCTGAATCTGAATTCTGAATCTGAATTCTGAATCTGAATTCTGAATCTGAATTCTGAATCTGAATTCTGAATCTGAATTCTGAATCTGAATTCTGAATCTGAATTCTGAATCTGAATTCTGAATCTGAATTCTGAATCTGAATTCTGAATCTGAATTCTGAATCTGAATTCTGAATCTGAATTCTGAATCTGAATTCTGAATCTGAATTCTGAATCTGAATTCTGAATCTGAATTCTGAATCTGAATTCTGAATCTGAATTCTGAATCTGAATTCTGAATCTGAATTCTTAATCTGAATTCTGAATATGAATTCTGAATCTAAATTCTGAATCTGAATATGAGTTCTGAATCTGAATTTTGAATTCTGAATCCTGAATTCTGATTCCTAAACCTGTATCCTGAATTTGAAAACTGAATCTGAATTCTGCATCTGAAATTGAATCTAAATTATGTATGAGTATGTAGAAATGAAAAAAAAAAACATAAATTCATTCTTCAACGCGGGTAAAAAAAACGAGGGTCATAAGATCTTCATATAAATTCCCCCCCAACGCAGTTTTCTGTAAGGCTCTGCATTTTGTTGACACCCGGCATGGCTATAGACACTATAATTTCATATATGAAATTATAGTGTCTAATAGGCATGGCGGACTCTGAAGGAAACGCCCATCCGCCATTTGCTGCATTGAAAAGCAAGAAGTGTAAGATATAAACACTGTTGCCGTATTTGCCCCAGCAGACTGAGAAACTGCCCAGACCACGGTGCGTCTTAGTAATGCCTTTTACCTATTTGAGTTTGAGCCGCTCTTTATCAAGCGTGCCGATGGTTTATTGGATAGCGCTTGCAACTTTGGATCTGAAGAGTTTCGGTTCAATTCTCGAGTCAGTAAATTTTAATTTTTTATTTTGATTATCTCTAATTTATAAATGATTGCTGGTGCTGCTGCTTCGAGGCGCCACTAGCAACTTTTTTTTATGCCATAATAAGTATGATATGTATTTCGTAAAGAAAACGGTTTCAACTATTTTGTTTTTTTCCCGTTTTTGAAAGGGTTGTGTAGGAAAAAAAATGCATTCTTTTGAGACTAAAATCATTTTAATTGCGCAGCCCAGTTTCGCAAAAACGTTCTTGACATTTTTAAAATGGCACATACAAATCCACGGACATCAACAGAACTCGTCGAGCTGAGTCGATAGGTACCTATAAAGGTATGCCTAAGACCCATAATTAATGATCTCCCCAATCGACCGATAACCAAACCTTTCTGTTAGAAAGGCAAAAAAATATGCAGTGTGTGATTTGGTGAGATATAGCCACCAAAAATTGTGTCCAAACTTTTGGCCGGTAGTGTAGGTACACGAACTACTCTAGGGCAGCAAACAGCAGCGCACACATAATTTTTGGTCACCGCCACACAAAATTTTTGACCACCGGCCAGAATGGCCAATAACTTAATGAAACCAGGACGGCGCAATCGTTGCCCTTTTATAACTTCGGATCTGGTGCAGTTTGGATCGACCGTCGAGGTTTTTTCGCTCGGGTGTTTTGAGCACCAACTTTTAATTGCGTTTTATTTGTATTGGTGTACCAACACATAGCCGACCCAAAATAATGTATGGAAAAGATGTCCGATAAAGAGGCGTTTTTCGTGACGCGAGATCCGTTCGCGAATTTCAATTTGCCCCCCTATAGTGTTGCCGTAAGACGTAATTCTACGTCAAAAAAAATCAATCATATTATCATAGATGAATCTACCATATTTACAATTCAATCAATCATATTATTAAAGTCGAATTTACTATAATTATAGTTGAATGTATAACATCAATCGTACATTATAGTTGAATCTATTATATTTAAAATTTAATGCACAAAACCAATCATACAACCATAGTCAAAGTGAATTACTGTTGAGAATACCATACTTTTTTCTCCGTCCAGATTTGAAATTTTTTTTCTAAGTTTAATTTAACAGTTGGAAAATACTTTTTTTTTTGTTATTGAAATGGCTTATTTAAAAAAAAAACGAATAAGTATTTCCTGACATAGAATAATTTTTTATATTTCAAATTTTAAAATTATCATATTATCACTTGTTCCAAGTGGCTCATAATTGTTCAAACTAAAACCGGAAAGCTTTGCAAATTTGTATCATCTTAATACTTATAATTCACCTTTAGAAAATATTCTGGAAAAAAGTCCATGTGGACATTTCCATACATCCCTCCCTTCTTTTATGTTGTCACGTGGTATGTGAACGACCACAAAGAAGAGCCTTCAGATAAGACTCGAATTGGTCATCTCTTTCATACTTAGCTTAGCTGGATTGACTACTCACATCCACCTTGAATCAATGAATCCAAAAATAAGAAACGATGAAAAAATTCAAAAGTATTTTTGTATAGTCTGTGGTTGATTTTTTAAATTTGGTATAAATTCAAGTCAATAAATTTTGGATTCCAAGATCGCAATCATCGCAGAGTTACAAGTTTTCTGATAATACTTTGAAATTTATACACACTGTAGTAAATATCAATTCAGCAGCTCAATGAAGTTCGTTGTGATGTTCAATGCTCTCGACGCCAAAAAAAAATTCCCTGAGCATCACATCGAGAAAAAATCACCAATCAGATTTCATTTGGTCATCCCATTAGGGAAATCTTCAGCTATTTTCTCCACTTTTCACCCTTCTATTTTTTCACGAAATAATTGCTAGTAGTAAAAATTTTTAATGAGAGTTAGCGCAATTGCTCTTCACACTGACGGGCGCCAATTAATTTACCAGGGCCAGGTACCAAATCCTGGATAGAAATATATTGCTCATTTATAATGCTGTAAGCATTACACCTCGTGCGATCTATGTTACCAAAAAAAAATGTATTTCGGTGTACAAATCGTTGCGTTATGAATTATGTGTACACCACTTTGACTTAAGTTTTATAAGGCTAAGTTTCCAATACTCTTCGGTTTAAAATTCATTGGGTTCATTACCAAGCCGGGGACACTGATTTCAATGCAGATGTCATTGCAAATGAATAGAAAAAAATATAATATTTGGCGCTCTGCTGGTTTTTCAAAATACCTGAGTAACGTCATCAAAAGATGTTTTTTTTGCATTTTTCGATTTTTTTTCTGTTTTATTTAAATTTAATGAACAAACAAATTGCTTGCTAATCTGAACTTAAAATGACCTGGGATATCGTTAGGAGGTAATAATCTGCTAAACAAATTTTTGAGCTTTCGAATTTCATTGACCATTTCAGAATGATTAACTTGGTTGTAAATGATTAATTTACAGGCTAAATTAGCAATTTTACTTGAATTAACCATTTTTTCGCAAGGTTTTTAGATTTATTCAAATGAACATAACAATCTTTAAAAAAAATAATCCACCAAAAATTATGATTACCTACTAAAAAAGAATTTATTTTTGATGCATTTGGCTGCTTCAAATAAGTGCTTTACCACTTACTTCACACTGAAGAAATAAATAGTTAGTCCATTTTGATATTTAAAGGCACATTATTTTTTCAGCCGTATTCTTTTTCCCTGAAGAATTCTATGAATCTTTGAAAATTGCGCTAAATAGAATAAATTTATTTATTGAACACTAGAAAGGTTGATATCCTTCTTTTTTGAGCAACGACCTTGTTTTATACTTCAGAAATATCCTACAGGGAATATCAAACAAAACACAAGTCGAGATAACATTTGTTAAAGTTTTATGTACTAACGTGAACAAAAAGCGGTTCTCATTCTATACAAGAAAATATTCATTAGAATACAAAAAATATTGTGAAAATGTTTTTTAAGTAAAATAAACTAAATAAACCGGAGGGATAATTTTGATATTTCTTCACTACATATATAATATTTGGTTTATGAAATCTTTTGACATGATATCGATTCCAACCGGTAGCCAAAGCTGGGATACCAAGCATTATCATTTGAATGGTTTATTCGTTGGTTATACTTTTTTTTTTTTGATATTTTCAAGTGTAACAAATCTGTTTCTTAACTTGATTATTTGTTTGTTTGTTGTCAATAGAAAGAATATTGGAAATAAAATAAATAGATCTGAGTTACAATAAATATAATTGAAAAAGATTGATTAGTTAAAAGTATTTACAGGTTATTTGAATCTCCTGTATAATTGGTTTGAACGATTCTGAAAATGTCAATCTCATCGATTATCGACAAATAGCAAAAAAAGAGAATGTCAAAATCTCAAAGCATAATATATTGATGAGAGTGAGAGAAAGAATGAAATTCCCAAGTTCGTCCTGAAATGGCCAACGAGAAGAAAACGAGTCAGTTAACAAAGCGAGCTTGAACGTGACGAATGTTTTGTGTTAGAGTGTTTTCAGTTGTTGTGAAGAGCACTGGAGAAAAATTTGTTTCAAAATGGTGTCCGAATGTGAACGAAATCATGTAATAGATTCCAGGTTCCTGAGACAGATTGTGGTAGGGTAATTTTTTTTCTTTTGAAAAATGTAAATACCAACTGGTTGCCATTTTGATATTTGATGATAAGCACTGTTCCATACTTAAATCAATATATATAATATAATTAAAACTTTAATTAAAATCTTTAACATATTCACAATTAATTAAATAAATAATTAATATTCTCCTCACCAAGGTGTGCTTGCAAAACTATTACAATTGCAAAACCAATTTCATTTCGTTACTATCTGGTCATTGAACATGCGTAATGTTGTTGTTATGTATACCCTACCACGATATGCCGAGAAAATTTAAACATGAGAAATCAGCTGTTCGTTTGACATGTGGGCAAATGCCTTATTAGGGCGAATTACGATGACCGGTTACGACAGTCAATAATACTAAAACTCTGCATAGCTGCGTGAGAATTTCAACTATAAATGAGTTTGCTGAATATTCAAAGTAATCGAATAACTGTTCAGATTTTGATGGTTTATATATAAGTTTTCTGTAATGCCTAGGGAATTTGAAATAATTTCCTGATAAGCAAATTATGTCACTTTGTATTTGTATTAAGAGTTTTTAGCTTTGGAATTTTGACATCGACTATTTTTTGTTATGATGAAAATGCAAACATTTTGCATCCACGTTTTTTTTTATTAATTTGAAAGTTCACTATTGTTGGCAATACAATTTTATAAATTGCATGTCTTCTATTTCTCAAACACGATGTGAGACCTATCAGATCAGAAGTGTGATCAAATATGAGCACAAAAGATTTCCATTGTTTATCCAAAAAAATAAATGAAACATTAATTTTAAACTTCGTCAAGAAAAAACAAATTAAAAAAAACAAACTAATTCACTTGAGACAGAAATAAGATAAAAAATACTTATCAAATAGTAATAAAATTTCATTTGAAAATG
This sequence comes from Uranotaenia lowii, assembly GCF_029784155.1. Lineage (NCBI taxonomy): Eukaryota > Metazoa > Arthropoda > Insecta > Diptera > Culicidae > Uranotaenia > Uranotaenia lowii. The sequence goes on from NC_073693.1 coordinate 55,713,320, forward strand.
TATGTTTTTTAGAAAGATGTTGTATAATGGTTAAACTGGTATTTCACAATTGACAGGTATAAGCTGGCAGTGATTTAAAAAGCTGAGGTTAGTTCAGCTTCTTCTGAACTGGAACACATATTTTAGTTCTCACTTTTATTCTTCAAGAGATAGCTAAATGTTATTTTTTATTCCTTCGATGCCTTTGTTCTGGCGTCTTTGCCCTAGCAAAAGTAGTTTTTCTGCTCGTGGCTTTCAGGATGAGAAAGCGTCAACATTCAAGGTAGTTATTTCATATGATGCTTACGATGAGATTTATTAACATCACAGTGCAATTCAAAGAGAGAAAATATCACTCATAAAAATCTGAATCTTATGAGATTTTGCATCCTTGAGCTCAATAGAAAAAGTCCCACATCACCAATGGTGGCTACTCTGAGATTGACCGAAATTTGACTGAAATTTGAGAGACGGCAATACCTTCACTTTACTCCCCTTGATGTCATCCATTCCGCAAGTTTACTGTCAAAATTTATGTTTATGAACATTTGTCTGCAAGTGAGAAATTCTCTACGAGATAAAGCTCATAGTTTTTTTTTAAACAAAATTTGATCGCCTTTGTTCTTTTTAAATTCCAGTAGGGAAACGAGGGCATCTTTTACACCTTTGTATGAGAACTTCCGATACTTAAAATGTTCTTTTCCTATCTGGCTAGAAATTTAAAAGGTATATTAAAAACTTTTTTTGTATTCGTGTTTCAAAGGCTGCAGAGCAGTCTCGTGTGGGGCAAACTAAGCACCTTCCTGAGGCATAAATAGCTTCCAAATAAACATAAGCTCATGAATTGTAAAGATTTTAAAAGGTACACACACATACACACATAATTCTCGCCAAAGTAACTGTTAAGGCTTTTGCCTTTGTTTCTATCGCTTGGATGACCTGTTTTTGTTAGCACCTTCGCTCAAAACAAGCACTGGCAAAATAAGCAAACAAAACTCTCCGATATTAATTTTCTGTAAGGCTATGCGACAGAGGATGCTCGACCTGCCCCACAGAGAGTTGCTGATTCCACCCATAATCAATAAGTCAAAGAAAAACCCAGATTTTACACAAATTAAAGGTCAAAATTTCTTTGTGAAAAATTAAATAAACTTATTAATCATAAATGCTTACTTCGTTGGACATAAGAATTATCTTTTTTTTGTCGTCACCTTAAAGCCAAGTTGATTATGAAAACAAAACTATAAATATTAACACTTTGAATAAGTGTTCCTAATATTCAACCGTAAAATTGTATAACATAACCTCATGCAATGTTTACGAGTCCAAGACACTCTGATGAACTTCTTCTCCTGCTTTGTTGCTGCATCGCCACACGTGTGGCCTCTAAACAATCGGAAGCAGCAAATTTAACCTCTTGTTATCGCTAATAAGTTTCACCGGAATCACCAAACACGAGCAGATATCCTGCGTTCGTTGGTTCCGTGGGCAAATTTGCTATCAACCTCACGTTTCGCACTATGGACTCAGGAAACCAACAAAACCATGCATCTGGCAATATTGTTCCACCAAATTGGTCCACTTTAATGTGTTTGTGAGTATGCGTTCTTGTCAGCAATGTATGTATATGTATTCGTGTGCTAGAGAGGTAAATTTATTCAAGGCTATCCTGGTTTATTCGAGAGAAAAAATGAATACCCATCACTGAACTTGCTTGAGTTCTGTGTTTCTGTTGTTTCTGTTGACTCACTTTAGAATCTACTGTTTGATTTCTCTTCTCGCTGTCTATTGTTTGCTCGTTCTCACTCAACCAGATGAAAAAGGACGTTGATATGGGTTTGGGTAGAACTCCATTCTTCTTTCGTAAGGCTCTCGCTTGGCCTTCTCGTTTATCCTGAAAACAGGAGTAAACACAGAAAAAATTAAAAAAAAAAAAGAATCCGTCATATGAAGGATGCACCACATCTGCATTCAAATTGCTAGGCACGTAAAAATGCTGTATGAGGACGTGTTTATGAAAAATACACTAAATTAAAAGTTCAAAATATTACAAAAATTCTCCAAGAATACTGTAGAAAATATTGAAATTAATAAGAAAAAATGGTTAATGTTACAAATTGTATCACAAAACACGTCCCAGGAAACTCACAAACGTTATCATCCGTCGAGATGGGAAACGCGAAATTTTCCCCGAGGGAAGTTTATTTATCGGAGATGCACGGTTTGTGGACTACATACTTGCCAAGTTTGGGCCAAGCTTTCTTTGAGTTGTTGGTTGCAGTTTTGTTTTATTTTGTCTTCGAAACTGCATACATCGCATTTATTTTCATAAGTTCTCCTGGAACTGTCAAGATTCCAGCACGAGGTCAGGAATTCATGAGTCAATTAATCTCGTCAATTGACCCAATTTAAGGAAACGAGTTCTTGTGAAAAAACTTTAAAGAGTTCTTTGCAATTTGTCAAGATTTCCGTAATCAAACAATTCAACTTATTAGACACTCATCAAAAGAGTCATCAATCTTGAAAAGCCGGTGAGAACTGTCTTTAAAATTGAAATACAACTTCACCATTGCAGAAAATTTTGCTCACGAGTACCAAAGTCTTCCACTTTTCCTACCTTGAGTTAAAACCAGAAAAACAACGAAAGCAAGTTGTTCGCCAAAATCTATTTATCTCAGGCATTAGACTTTGCGGAAGTGATTTCCTACAGCCATTTTCCTCGTTTCCTGTCTTCCGAAAGCCTAACCCTTGCAGGGGACCGCAAATCTGATAATAACGAGAAATATTTAAATTTATTTCCCAAACTTTTCCGTACAGAGAAACCACGAGCTTCCAAACTCCTTACCGGGTTTCTTGCCTTGGCGATGCCTTTCCTTGTATTCGATTTCTTCCGGTTTAATGGGCCCGTGTACTTATTTGAATTCTAAGCACGGCTCACCCGAGCTAACTTTCACTATTTAAACTTGGTCGTGGTGTTGTTGGCGGGATAAAGGATTTTATTTTCTGGAGATGAAATGCAATAAACTCAGCTTACTACAACTTTAAACAGACAGGGAAACAAATCAGATGATAACAAATTACATTACATTATTTCTCAAAGAATTGAATTCTCTTTTCGTTATTTTAGATGAGCGTGATTAAACATCTCAATAATTTAGAGTTTGCAAGAATGACTTATTTCATTACAAAGCAAAATAACTCAACAAATATTTTCCATTTGAGAAAGTCTTTCGAAGACATAACATAACATAACATAACATAACATAACATAACATAACATAACATAACATAACATAACATAACATAACATAACATAACATAACATAACATAACATAACATAACATAACATAACATAACATAACATAACATAACATAACATAACATAACATAACATAACATAACATAACATAACATAACATAACATAACATAACATAACATAACATAACATAACATAACATAACATAACATAACATAACATAACATAACATAACATAACATAACATAACATAACATAACATAACATAACATAACATAACATAACATAACATAACATAACATAACATAACATAACATAACATAACATAACATAACATAACATAACATAACATAACATAACATAACATAACATAACATAACATAACATAACATAACATAACATAACATAACATAACATAACATAACATAACATAACATAACATAACATAACATAACATAACATAACATAACATAACATAACATAACATAACATAACATAACATAACATAACATAACATAACATAACATAACATAACATAGCATAACATAACATAACATAACATAACATAACATAACATAACATAACATAACATAACATAACATAACATAACATAACATAACATAACATAACATAACATAACATAACATAACATAACATAACATAACATAACATAACATAACATAACATAACATAACATAACATAACATAACATAACATAACATAACATAACATAACATAACATAACATAACATAACATAACATAACATAACATAACATAACATAACATAACATAACATAACATAACATAACATAACATAACATAACATAACATAACATAACATAATATAACATGACATAACATAACATTTTTTTCTCGATTTTTTATTATTGTTTTTTTTTTATTTTTGTAATTTTTGTTATCATGCAATTTTTCAATTTCGTAATTTTCGTTATTTTTGTAATTTTTGAAATTTTTGAAATTTTTGAAATTTTTTTAATTTTTGTAAATTTTGTAATTTTTGTAATTTTTGTAATTTTTGTAATTTTTGTAATTTTTGTAATTTTGTAATTTTTGTAACTTTTGTAATTTTTGTAATTTTTGTAATTTTTGTAATTTTTGTAATTTTTGTAATTTTTGTAATTTTTGTAATTTTTGTAATTTTTGTAATTTTTGTAATTTTTGTCATTTTTGTCATTTTTGTCATTTTTGTCATTTTTGTCATTTTTGTCATTTTTGTCATTTTTGTCATTTTTGTCATTTTTGTCATTTTTGTCATTTTTGTCATTTTTGTCATTTTTGTCATTTTTGTCATTTTTGTCATTTTTGTCATTTTTGTCATTTTTGTCATTTTTGTCATTTTTGTCATTTTTGTCATTTTTGTCATTTTTGTCTTTTTTGTCATTTTTGTCATTTTTGTCATTTTTGTCATTTTTGTCATTTTTGTCATTTTTGTCAATTTTGTCAATTTTGTCAATTTTGTCAATTTTGTCATTTTTGTCAATTTTGTCATTTTTGTCATTTTGGTCATTTTTGTCATTTTTGTCATTTTTGTCATTTTTGTCATTTTTGTCATTTTTGTCATTTTTGTCATTTTTGTCATTTTTGTCATTTTTGTCATTTTTGTCATTTTTGTCATTTTTGTCATTTTTGTCATTTTTGTCATTTTTGTCATTTTTGTCATTTTTGTCATTTTTGTCATTTTTGTCATTTTTGTCATTTTTGTCATTTTTGTCATTTTTGTCATTTTTGTCATTTTTGTCATTTTTGTCATTTTTGTCATTTTTGTCATTTTTGTCATTTTTGTCATTTTTGTCATTTTTGTCATTTTTGTCATTTTTGTCATTTTTGTCATTTTTGTCATTTTTGTCATTTTTGTCATTTTTGTCATTTTTGTCATTTTTGTCATTTTTGTCATTTTTGTCATTTTTGTCATTTTTGTCATTTTTGTCATTTTTGTCATTTTTGTCATTTTTGTCATTTTTGTCATTTTTGTCATTTTTGTCATTTTTGTCATTTTTGTCATTTTTGTCATTTTTGTCATTTTTGTCATTTTTGTCATTTTTGTCATTTTTGTCATTTTTGTCATTTTTGTCATTTTCGTCATTTTTGTCATTTTTGTCATTTTCGTCATTTTTGTCATTTTTGTCATTTTTGTCATTTTTGTCATTTTTGTCATTTTTGTCATTTTTGTCATTTTTGTCATTTTTGTCATTTTTGTCATTTTTGTCATTTTTGTCATTTTTGTCATTTTTGTCATTTTTGTCATTTTTGTCATTTTTGTCATTTTTGTCATTTTTGTCATTTTTGTCATTTTTGTCATTTTTGTCATTTTTGTCATTTTTGTCATTTTTGTCATTTTTGTCATTTTTGTCATTTTTGTCATTTTTGTCATTTTTGTCATTTTTGTCATTTTTGTCATTTTTGTCATTTTTGTCATTTTTGTCATTTTTGTCATTTTTGTCATTTTTGTCATTTTTGTCATTTTTGTCATTTTTGTCATTTTTGTCATTTTTGTCATTTTTGTCATTTTTGTCATTTTTGTCATTTTTGTCATTTTTGTCAATTTTGTCAATTGTGTCAATTTTGTCATTTTTGTCATTTTTGTCATTTTTTTCATTTTTGTCATTTTTGTCATTTTTGTCATTTTTGTCATTTTTGTCATTTTTGTCATTTTTGTCATTTTTGTCATTTTTGTCATTTTTGTCATTTTTGTCATTTTTGTCATTTTTGTCATTTTTGTCATTTTTGTCATTTTTGTCATTTTTGTCATTTTTGTCATTTTTGTCATTTTTGTCATTTTTGTCATTTTTGTCATTTTTGTCATTTTTGTCATTTTTGTCATTTTTGTCATTTTTGTCATTTTTGTCGTTTTTGTCATTTTTGTCATTTTTGTCATTTTTGTCATTTTTGTCATTTTTGTCATTTTTGTCATTTTTGTCATTTTTGTCATTTTTGTCATTTTTGTCATTTTTGTTAATTTTGTTAATTTTGTCAATTTTGTCATTTTTGTCATTTTTGTCATTTTTGTCATTTTTGTCATTTTTGTCATTTTTGACATTTTTGACATTTTTGTCATTTTTGTCATTTTTGTCATTATTTGTAATTTTTGTAATTTTTTTAATTTTTGAAATTTTAATTTTTTTTTGTAATTTTTGTAATTTTTGTGATTTTTGTAATTTTTGTTATTTTTTCAATTGATGTTATTTTTGTCATATTTGTCATTGTTGTAATATTTGTTATTTTTGTAATTTTTTCAATTTATGTAATTTTTGTCATATTTGCCAGTTTTGTCATTTTTGTCATTTTTTGTAATTTTTTTTTTATTTTTTCCTCAATTCAGTTCCATTGAAACTCCTTGGAAAATTTCGACCCACCCTAAATTATTCTAGAAAAGGTATTTCCTTGTTACATTCTACCAAATATAAAATCTATTGCTGCACAACCCAACGAAACAAATGAAATTTCACATGGCTTAGTGTCACCCAAAAATGTGACACGAGGCTTTGGAGCCTTACCAAGTATGAAGATATGAATCCTTAATGTTCAGCCAGCGAGTTCACAAACAGTTGGAGAAAATCGTTTCACATTTGTTGAGCTCAAGCAAGCAAGCAAGCAACCAAACGGCAACCGGGAAAACTTCCGCGAAAAGTTTGCTGTTCCAAAATATGCAGTGGATGCAGTGTTGCGAAAAATGGCAAACATTGTCAAATTCCACACCCACGCTCGCGAAAGATCTACATACACTCTGCATTTTGCAACCACATCGACTGGGACTGGGCTGGAATATCAGGCAGACGAGTTGAATGCGGGCTAGTTTTGAAACATTTTCCGCTGCCACACCAACAACTGTCAGCCAATTTGACGTAGATGTGGCACGAGATGTGACAAACGCTCCCTGGAATGAAGTTTGTGCAGCAAGCGCCAAATCACGGAATCGTTTGGCGGGATGATGAACAGCGGCATTATCGGTGCATTTTGATTTTGTTTTTTTTTGTGCATTTTGATAAATTGCTTTATTTAAGATCAGCTTTATCAAAAATGAAACAAATGATTAACCCTCAGCCGAAAGTTGTTTTGACACTTATTGCAGTTTGATTAATTTTTTTTTAGGCTTTCAAGGAATTTTTTTTTGAAACCCCAAATGAATTGATTTTTTTTTTTGTAAATTATTTATTTGAAACGGCTCATACCTTTAGGCTTTAAGGAGCCAAACTCGTTTTGTTTGATTACAATTGTGTACTTAGATCTAGTTCACTTTTTTTTTTGAAGAAAAAGAAAGATAGAAAGGGAAATATGAAAATAAAGAGAATTATAGTCGAAGATCGATAGCTTTTAGGAAAAGGTATATCTCGAACATATAGTCCAAGTCCATCATACCTAATACATCCCTCACTGGAACGTCGGGAAAAATGAATTGATATAATCTTGAATGCTACATAATAACTTTTTATTAGCGCATACTAGAGGCCAGCAAAAAAATTTTATTTTTATCTTGGTCGATCGAATATAACCGGAATTTCAAATATGCCAAATTATCAGGGCACTGTATAGTTGCCCTTGGCATTTGGGCAATTAGACTGAATATTTGCAAAATAGGAAATAAATCTAAACTTTTAAAATATTGTGGAGGATTTTTGGACGTGTTCTTCCACTCTCGTTCATTGAAAACAAGAATTCGTTAAAAACAATAAACAATACTTTTGGGCTTAGTGGAAAAAAATGCAGGAAATAAAAAAATAATTATTTTCCGAATTTGATAAAGTACCTCTCTATACATGAATTAGTTAGAGTAAGGGGTAGGTTTAGTAACGGAAAATTATTCGAACAAATGGAGAAATGTTCCTGATTATGAAATTTTGGCAAAGATAAATTGTATTGTTGAGTCCCCCATCGAATCAAAATAAAAGAGACTTACAAGTATACAAATAACAATCGAAACTTACCACTGAGATAACATAAAACACTTGGTAAGCCTCGTTAGATAAATTAAGGACTTGCGCTGAAAAAATCCACATTTTGCAACTTGATGCATAAATAACTATTTTTGTTCTTGTTTTTAAAACTGATCCCGATATAAGTTGAGCCACTCTACTTTAGACCTAGAGCATGGGTGGTCAAAGCGTGGTCACCAAACATCAACAAAACACATAAATACGCTGAGTTTTCGACATGGTATTGGAATTTTAGAACAGTTTTTTAGATATACATTTAGAACATAATTTTCTGTGAACGTAAGCTTATTGCCAGGATTATTACCAATGGAACACTGCAAAATGTTATGTGACACCCAGTTGAAGAAAAAAATATCATCAGGTTGGTCTGGAAGGTGTTCATTGAACAAATATGGATAAAGAGAAGAACCCTGTATTTCCTATATATGGTTTGTTCATGAAGGGTTGCTAGCGAATCTCGGGGAATCTTGGAAAAAAATGGAATGTCAACCAAGAAACCGGAAAACCTGGTAATATCAGCACACAACTGGGAAAATTGTCATTTTGGAAATTTTACCACAAATTTGAAAATAAAAAATCATACTAAGAATGTAAGTAATTTTTGGGTTTAACAAAAAGATCTTTCAAAATTTAGAAATATTTTTCATCAGAATTCTTGAAAGTTTGGTTCGAACAAAATTCGGCCTCAAATTACTTCAAGCAATTTTTTTTTCTTTTTAAGTCAATGAGAACATTTTCAAATCTTTGAAGAAAAAAAAAATCTACCTCAATGACTTCTATCTTCCAAAGTTTTTAAGCGTATGACTTTTCATACCGAGAAGGAAACAAATTTTTTGAAAGAGTTATTTTAGATATCTTCAGTCGCTCTTGAAATGCTAAATTAATTTTTATCTTACAATTTCTTTAGATATCTACGTGTCTGTACTCACGAAAGCAAATATTCAAAATCATTTTTGTGAAATAAAGGTTTGAAGATGATCTCTTGTATTGTTGACATGATTTTTAATTGGAGCAAACGCTTCTTCTATTCGGATTAATACTCTGATGAAAAATTTTGTATTTAAATCATCACAATTTTTCATCAAACTTTCCTGTTTTGGATCATATTCACTTTATGAAGTTTAAAGTTTAAATAACAATAAGCCAACACTATTGTTGAAAAAAACTCTTTCTTCGCGTGAAACATGTTCGATTATTTTTGGCAATTAAAATTTAAGTACAGCTCTGGAGAAATTTTCAGTGGTCAAAAATACAAGTTTTATGATAGGACTCGAAAGAAGTTGAAAATTTATTAAGCTTCAAAATAGGGTTGCGGATCTCGTTTTTACAAAACTGTTAAAATTTTTGATTAGCCATGTTTTCATATTAAAAACTATTGTAATAAAAAACCCTGGATATTTTTTTGATTCGATTAAAGTCGTTTTACCAACATTTTAGCATTCGTAACTTTATATCTACTTTGCAGTTGGTGGACAGTTATTGAAAGACCTCTCCGGTACAACTGTGTTCGATGTTTACTCTTGGGCTCGAACTCACGGCCATCGGCTCAGGAACAACTGACTTGCCAACACACCCTGAGTATCGCTTTTTTAAATAAGTATAGCAATTTAAGATTAAGCAAAATAGCATGAATTTTATTTGACACATCTGAACGAGTTTTAAGCCGTTATTTTGAGTCATATGAAAGTTGTGGCTCATCGAATTAAAAAAAAATTGTTAATTTGTTTTCATGAGATTTTGCAAATTATCAATCAAACATTATAATAGAAATTCGTTTCAGATGTGACATCATCAGATGTCACATCTGAGATGTGAACATTATTTTTTATTTGTTACAGTAAGGGTTTTCGTACTTCTAATTGAGTACTGGAAGAAGTTTGTTATTCATTGAGATCAACAAGGTTTTCTTGTCTATTAAAATTGCAGCATTAACTTAAAAATGATTTTTCATGTTTTTCTCGATATCATTTACATATTAAAATATAGTAACAGGAATAACATGGGCAAATTTTTTCTACACTGTGGAATATTTTTACAACTTTTAAAGGGTTTTATAAAATAATTTCATTCAATTAAATATGTTAAAAACATACTTTGAGAGTATGAAAGAAAAAAATATGTGCTGCCATAAATTTTTACCCTGCAGACAAACCACATTTCTTAAATTTTACCCTCCAGTTAAGAATGTTGGCCACCCATGACCTAGAGCTCACTTTTGTACTAATTAGAATGCTGAAAATTACAAGAAAAATCATCTCACTGGCATTTAAAAACTACCATAAATATATTCTCAATGTTTTTCTAAATGTACTGTCTCTTCTAAAGGTAGAAAAGATAGATGACAGTGAGAGTAATTTTGGGAAATAAGAGAAAATATTCCCATATCAAAAAATTTCTTTCATACCAATCAGTTGAGGTGCGATTTTCCATAAAGGCATATTTTTGAACCTATGTTGAGCATTTTTTTTACAAATTTTGTAAATTTTGGGCACATCAGGTGTAAGTAAACACGAAAAAGTTCTGATTATTATGCAGCTAACAATACTGACTAAGGTTGAAAATGCTTCAAATAGTCATAACCGATATTTTTATGTTTTATCGTTAGCAATTGAATAGTTAATATATGCTTGGATTTTTTCCAGAAATAGATTTTTTTTCGAAATTTTACATTTGAGTCCATGAAAGAGTATCTATCAGTCCAGTAATAAAACATAGTTTTGGTTATCCACATCTTTGAAAATATATTAAAAACGATGAAACAAAGGTCCACATTGCTATTCAAACTTGCAGATAAGGTGTTCAAGTGTAAATAGATTAGCTGAAAATCACAAATATCTCGTGATTGAGTGAGGTCAACCTGAACTTATATAAACAACAGCTTAAAAGGTTCAAAGTAATGTAACTGACTCTATCTTAAGGGGGGGGGGGGGGTAGGGTCTAACACTTTAAAAAAATCGATTTCTTTATTTTTTTTATTTTCTTATTATAAAACATTTCAAGAATGTTGTGTCAAATTTTCAAGTCAATTGAAGCAAAACTGTAGAATTTATAGGCTTTTATGTCCTCCTATCTAATACTGCAAGAAAGCAAGAGCAGAAACTTCAAACGCGTTTTTCTCGAAAGCACATTTTTAAAGACAGTGGACATCGTCATTTGAAAACTACTTATCCGATTCTTTTCAAATTTGGAACATATTTTCTACACATAAAATACTAGACCCCAACGTTTTTCTTTTTTTGTTTTTTTACTTTGGGGAGATTTTACAGATAAAAAATGGCGGATTTTTTCGTGAAAAATCGTAGTTTTTACTTCAAACAGTCACAAAAATTTCATAAATTTTTTTTAAGGTTAAATAAAAACGTTGGGGTCCAGAAAAACATTTATTAAAAATATTTTGCTCTGATTTTTTGACTTCGGATGATTCTGTGCTGAGATACAGTGTCCACCGCAAATCCTGTTTTCTAAAACTTCATCCTCGAAAGTGCTTCGTCACCGGCTCATTTTTCAATATTTTTCTACGAAAAAATTACTAAATGTTCTTTTAACAATGCTTTGTATAATGCAAAAAATTTGAATACATTTGTTTGAACGATAGCTCTAGAAAAAAATCGTGAAAATGGTGTTTTTTTTTACCCGTTAGACCCTACCCCCCCCCCCCCCCCCCCTTAAGGTTGCCAGATTGCCCGGATGCTCAATACAAAATTTCGGGCTGTTCCCCCCGGGCCCAGCCCGAGTGCCCGGATTTATTGAAAAATGCCCGAATTCTGCCGATTTATTCATTTTATTTGGTAAATCAAACAAAAAAAAAATTGTGTATTAAAAAATTTTGCTTCAAAACGAAATTTTTTGATCAAGTTTATAAAAAATTATCATGAAAGGTTTTTTAGAAGCCTGAAATACTATTAAAAATCTGTCGATAAAATATCGATGAAATAATTTTTCTATTTTTTTTATTTGATTTTCATTGAGTGATTTCTGGGTTTTGACTAAAATCTGCCCGGATATTACCCGGATTATTGGTCATCAGTTTTGGAACCAAATCCCTGGATTTTGCTAGGTTTCTATTAGTTCCCCGATACATACGGATTGGATACTTACTGAAAAAAATTTTGGCAACCTTACTCTATCTGTTATATCTTATCAAAAATTGAAACCAATGGAATTCTTTTGATATAATAAACAAAACCATGAATTATTTATTGAAGTTTTGTTGTTTTCAAATATAGTCAAAAAAATAAATACGAAAAGCAAAGAAATAAAATGGTCAATTTCTACATGTACCTTCATTTATTTTTTCGTAATATTTTGTTAATTTGATTTAATTTTATTCCTAAGTGAGATATTTTGCATGTTATTGTGCACTGGACACCTGCAACCATTATTTGGAAAATTCAATTATTCAACTATTTTAAAGCGACTAACTCACACATAACAACACTAGCGTGACGTTAAACAGCCTGTATCGATTATTACAAACAGATTTAAAATCCAAATGATGATTTTAAACACTATACAGCTAAAGTAAATAAGCAGTTCATATTTTTGAACACTTATATTCCATAACATAAACTAAATATCATGAACAAAGACACTCTACGTTTTTAAATGGATATAAAAGTCCTGGAAATGATCTCTGAATGATTTCTTAAAAAACGTGATAAAATCTGAATAATAAACGCAACAAAACCGAGCGTGAATTTTAAGAGTATTGTAAAAAACGAAGAGTTATAATATTTAAAAACCACTGTATGCTAAATTGCTTTACTAGGTAAGATCTTTATGCTCACAAAGTTCTATTGAATTTTGAGAGGGTAATTCCAACTTCTTGTCGATTTGTCACGAAATCCGTCTATATTACCTAAGTAACCATAAGCACTAAAATATAGCCCTTAATCAACACTATATTCCCATATATAACTCTGAATTAATGCTTGTTTTGCACTATAAGCGTATATAATGCAGATTTAATGCTAAAAAGGCGAAATAGCGGGCTGAATAAATGCTATCACAACACAGCCTCTAATAAGCATTACAAATGGTGAATAAGAGAACCATCAAAAGGTCATTTTTCGCCAGCCGTATAAAAGCATTAACAATGCATACTTAGAACACCTTTTAATTCATTGATTATGATTGATGTGAAACGGAAATACAAAATAGGAAATTTTTCATTGATTTATTAAAATGAACAAAAATTAAAAAATAAAATCATTACCTACAACATCAATCAACCACCTGAATGAAGGATTATGCTTGCTTAATGAAGTAATCTATGAAATGAGATGTGATTATAATTGAATTATGAATTAACTTTGATGAGTCTCGAACCGAGGATCCCTCAGCAGCCTTTATCTTTCCTTGCGCCTTTACCATTTCGACCACTCTTGATGCTGATAAGGTAGGTGAAAAAACCCGTACTTCAAGTACTGTTCAGGTCACACAACTTTATAGATAATGTATGCATGAGATGGATTGGAAATGTATTGGAAAATTCTGCGAGAAGACAACTGCAACTGCCCGCTCTGATTGTTTTCGTTTGCTGTCTTGCTTACTCTCACGCAGCAAATGAAAAAAAATCATTCTTGTTTACATTTGCGGGTTTGACGTTTCTACGCTTTATAAAAGCTTTATATAAGCATGAACAGGAAGTTCTAGTGCTAGAGTCTTAATGCTTGTCAACATTACATAGTAGCTCTATATGTGCATATAGTGCTATCATTAGTGTTAATTTTTGTTATTGCTTCTATGCATAATAATGCTTATATAAAACTAAAAATCATTATGAATGTTGATATAATGCTAACTTGCATTAGAAATGTTGATTTAATGCTGATTAAGGGTTATGGCTTAATGCTTATGGTTACTTGAGTAGCTCGGCACAAACGTTGAAAGACCAATGAAAGACCTATATTTAAAGACATACTTATTCCAAGTTAATGAATTTTCAGTATAATTTGATAACTTAATGAGGAATGATAACTTAATGAGGAAATGGAACAAAATTTGACATGAGAGAGTAGACTGAGTTGATCTTGAGTTATTTTTGAATTTCTCAACCCCTGGGTCTTAATAGCTTAGTTTCGGTTCAAAACTCATCCATGATTTTTAGCACAATTTTCAAGTAACATTTACATGAGTAAGTTTGAACTTATGAGTTTGTTTAGAAAAATTGAATGTTTTTTCTGTGGAACCGAGCCAGCAAATAGTTTCTTTCAAATTTTATTAATTCTCTAAAAGAAATATTCGGCTGGACAACTTTGTCCAACACTTTAATGAAACGAAGCATTTGAGACCCCAGAGTTTGAGAAATTCAAATTGACCCAAAATGTCTCAGGGCTTCCATACAGATACAAATAATGTTGTTATGGTAGTTTGTGAACCTTTTTAAAGTGGAAAGGAAAAGTTAAAGGGTAAAAAGTGGAAAATTTGAACGAGAAATACATCCATTTTGGCATAGTTCAAAAACTCATGAATTATTAATGCAATTTGAAACTTCAGCGGTAGCTCTTATATTAAAGCTGTTGCTTCTGAAATATGTTACTTTTAGATTTATTATGCCTACAAAAAATTCAATATTTTAATAATTTTAACAAACTTTATATATTTTTTGAAAGATGTAGCAAAGCATACCGAGTCAGTTAGTCATAAATAAAAATGATATACTTTTAGTAAAAAACCAAGTTTCTTAAAATGTTGCATTCAAGTTCCTAATTCCAGACCTATCAAGTCATAAGCAATCTTTCACTAATCATTTCATATAGGTAACTGTTTCGAAATGCTTTTCAATTCTCGATCACACAACACAACAAAAACTGCATCCCTTCAAACGGGTGTTGAGATTTTCTCCTAGTTGTTCCTTTCTTGAATGTTGGGTACCGTAAGTTGCAGCTATTACATGATGGGTAGAATTCACCCACCCACACTCAACACAACAAAGTCCGATTCTAGCTTTTTGCATCCCCAAAGAATAAGTTTGACTCCAAGTCCAGTCCAAGCTCGAACAGGGTTTTCCCCATGCAAAAAACATGTCATGAATAATAAACAGCAACTAACTCCTTTCCTCGCTCTTCGTTGGTTCCTTTCTGTAAGCCATTTCAAGAACGATAGAATCCCTTTGAATGGCAAAAGGTGTGTGTATTTGATGAGGAACACCATGCATCGACTATCTATGCTCATGATGGCACACGTTGAAATAAAGTTCAATATTTTGACAATTTAGCATAAGCAATACGTGACAGGCAAATGGCACAACTAATTGAACAATCGCCTTGGCTCATTCAATATTCATTTTGGTTCTGTGGTGTTTTTTTGTCCCTTTGAATGGAAAAAGCTCCGACAAGGTGACTCGCATCATTAAGTTGACAGATAAAAAATCATTTTGCAAGGGATCGCCTTGCCTTTTTATTTGCTCAATTGACCGCCTTATAAACATATATGTAACTGAAGTTTAGAAGTTTAACCTATTTTTAAATTTGTTAAAATAATCTAAAACCTTGATTTCAAGTTGAAAATCACAAGTAGCAGAGAAAACTTCAGAAAAAACAGTCTGTTTGTTCTCGCATGCTGCAGCTTGAGCTGTTTCATTGAATATCTGATTGTCATACAATTTGCATAAGCTATTTGCCGGTACACAAAGTTCAGTTCCGTACCATTTCGTCCATTCCGATTGACTCACACTCACACAGTATGAAGTTCAGTTCAGGATACTTTTTATTCGCAGGATGTTGTTCAGATTGGATTAAGTTTATGCAAAACTGCAAGCTGATTTCGATGGTCTTGCTTACACTTCAAACAAGAACAGCAGAAGTCTGGTGACTTGGCAGGGGGCTTGAGAAATCTTTGAAACAGCTACTGGATGTAGGATTATTGTCTGAAATAGTATGATTACAGTTTGATTGACTTAGACAGAAGCTCTGGTGTAAAGAAAAAGCAGAAAATCGAATGAAGCTAGTAAAAAGAACTCCGATTTTTTGACAATTTTGACAATTTTGCCAATATTGACAATTCCGAAACAGTCGACAGTTTCTAAAATTTTAAAATGATTTTTACAATTTATTTTTTTTAATTTGGACAATTTTGACAATTTTTAAAATTTTGACAATTTTGATAAATTTGGAAATTTTGACAATCTTGACAATTTTGACAATTTTGACAATTTTGACAATTTTGACAATTTTGACAATTTTGACAATTTTGACAATTTTGACAATTTTGACAATTTTGACAATTTTGACAATTTTGACAATTTTGACAATTTTGATAATTTTGATAATTTTGACAATTTTGACAATTTTGACAATTTTGACAATTTTGACAATTTTGACAATTTTGACAATTTTGACAATTTTGACAATTTTGACAATTTGGACAATTTTGACAATTTTGACAATTTTGACAATTTTGACAATTTTGACAATTTTGACAATTTTGACAATTTTGACAATTTTGACAATTTTGACAATTTTGACAATTTTGACAATTTTGACAATTTTGACAATTTTGACAATTTTGACAATTTTGACAATTTTGACAATTTTGACAATTTTGACAATTTTGACAATTTTGACAATTTTGACAATTTTGACAATTTTGACAATTTTGACAATTTTGACAATTTTGACAATTTTGACAATTTTGACAATTTTGACAATTTTGACAATTTTGACAATTTTGACAATTTTGACAATTTTGACAATTTTGACAATTTTGACAATTTTGACAATTTTGACAATTTTGACAATTTTGACAATTTTGACAATTTTGACAATTTTGACAATTTTGACAATTTTGACAATTTTGACAATTTTGACAATTTTGACAATTTTGACAATTTAGAAAATTTTGACAATTTTGACAATTTTGACAATTTTGACAATTTTGACAATTTTGACAATTTTGACAATTTTGACAATTTTGACAATTTTGACAATTTTGACAATTTTGACAATTTTGACAATTTTGACAATTTTGACAATTTTGACAATTTTGACAATTTTGACAATTTTGACAATTTTGACAATTTTGACAATTTTGACAATTTTGACAATTTTGACAATTTTGACAATTTTGACAATTTTGACAATTTTGACAATTTGACAATTTGACAATTTTGACAATTTTGACAATTTTGACAATTTTGACAATTTTGACAATTTTGACAATTTTGACAATTTTGACAATTTTGACAATTTTGACAATTTTGACAATTTTGACAATTTTGACAATTTTGACAATTTTGACAATTTTGACAATTTTGACAATTTTGACAATTTTGACAATTTTGACAATTTTGACAATTTTGACAATTTTGACAATTTTGACAATTTTGACAATTTTGACAATTTTGACAATTTTGACAATTTTGACAATTTTGACAATTTTGACAATTTTGACAATTTTGACAATTTTGACAATTTTGACAATTTTGACAATTTTGACAATTTTGACAATTTTGACAATTTTGACAATTTTGACAATTTTGACAATTTTGACAATTTTGACAATTTTGACAATTTTGACAATTTTGACAATTTTGACAATTTTGACAATTTTGACAATTTCGACAATTTTGACAATTTTGACAATTTTGACAATTTTGACAATTTTGACAATTTTGACAATTTTGACAATTTTGACAATTTTGACAATTTTGACAATTTTGACAATTTTGACAATTTTGACAATTTTGACAATTTTGACAATTTTGACAATTTAGAAAATTTTGACAATTTTGACAATTTTGACAATTTTGACAATTTTGACAATTTTGACAATTTTGACAATTTTGACAATTTTGACAATTTTGACAATTTTGACAATTTTGACAATTTTGACAATTTTGACAATTTTGACAATTTTGACAATTTTGACAATTTTGACAATTTTGACAATTTTGACAATTTTGACAATTTTGACAATTTTGACAATTTTGACAATTTTGACAATTTTGACAATTTTGACAATTTTGACAATTTTGACAATTTTGACAATTTTGACAATTTTGACAATTTTGACAATTTTGACAATTTTGACAATTTTGACAATTTTGACAATTTTGACAATTTTGACAATTTTGACAATTTTGACAATTTTGACAATTTTGACAATTTTGACAATTTTGACAATTTTGACAATTTTGACAATTTTGACAATTTTGACAATTTTGACAATTTTGACAATTTTGACAATTTTGACAATTTTGACAATTTTGACAATTTTGACAATTTTGACAATTATGACAATTTTGACAATTTTGACAATTTTGACAATTTTGACAATTTTGACAATTTTGACAATTTTGACAATTTTGACAATTTTGACAATTTTGACAATTTTGACAATTTTGACAATTTTGACAATTTTGACAATTTTGACAATTTTGACAATTTTGACAATTTTGACAATTTTGACAATTTTGACAATTTTGACAATTTTGACAATTTTGACAATTTTGACAATTTTGACAATTTTGACAATTTTGACAATTTTGACAATTTTGACAATTTTGACAATTTTGACAATTTTGACAATTTTAACGATTTTGACAATTTTGCCAATTTCGACAATTTTGACAATTTTGACAATTTTCACAATTTTGACAATTTTGACAATTTTGACAATTTTGACAATTTTGACAATTTTGACAATTTTGACAATTTTGACAATTTTGATTATTTTGACAATTTTTACAATTTTGATTATTTTGACAATTTTGACAATTTTGACAATTTTGACAATTTTGACAATTTTGACAATTTTGACAATTTTGATAATTTTGACAATTTTTACAATTTTGACAATTTTTACAATTTTGACAATTTTGACAATTTTGACAATTTTGACAATTTTGACAATTTTGACAATTTTGACAATTTTGACAATTTTGACAATTTTGACAATTTTGACAATTTTGACAATTTTGACAATTTTGACAATTTTGACAATTTTGACAATTTTGACAATTTTGACAATTTTGACAATTTTGACAATTTTGACAATTTTGACAATTTTGACAATTTTGTAAATTTTGAAAATTTTGACAATTTTGACAATTTTGACAATTTTGACAATTTTGACAATTTTGACAATTTGACAATTTTGACAATTTTGACAATTTTGACAATTTTGACAATTTTGACAATTTTGACAATTTCTACAATTTTGACAATTTTGACAATTTTGACAATTTTGACAATTTTGACAATTTTGACAATTTTGACAATTTTGACAATTTTGACAATATTGACAATTTTGACAATTTTGAAAATTTTAACCATTTTGACAATTTTGACAATTTTGACAATTTTGACAATTTTGAAAATTTTGACAATTTTGTCAATTTTGTCAATTTTGTCAATTTTGACAATTTTGTCATTTTTGACAATTTTGACAATTTTGACAATTTTGACAATTTTGACAATTTTGACAATTTTGACAATTTTGACAATTTTGACAATTTTGACAATTTTGACAATTTTGACAATTTTGACAATTTTGACAATTTTGACAATTTTGACAATTTTGACAATTTTGACAATTTTGACAATTTTGACAATTTTGACAATTTTGACAATTTTGACAATTTTGACAATTTTGACAATTTTGACAATTTTGACAATTTTGACAATTTTGACAATTTTGACAATTTTGACAATTTTGACAATTTTGACAATTTTGACAATTTTGACAATTTTGACAATTTTGACAATTTTGACAATTTTGACAATTTTGACAATTTTGACAATTTTGACAATTTTGACAATTTTGACAATTTTGACAATTCTGACAATTTTGACAATTTTGACAATTTTGACAATTTTGACAATTTTGACAATTTTGACAATTTTGACAATTTTGACAATTTTGACAATTTTGACAATTTTGACAATTTTGACAATTTTGACAATTTTGACAATTTTGACAATTTTGACAATTTTGACAATTTTGAAAATTTTAACCATTTTGACAATTTTGACAATTTTGACAATTTTGACAATTTTGAAAATTTTGACAATTTTGTCAATTTTGTCAATTTTGTCAATTTTGACAATTTTGTCATTTTTGACAATTTTGACAATTTTGACAATTTTGACAATTTTGACAATTTTGACAATTTTGACAATTTTGACAATTTTGACAATTTTGACAATTTTGACAATTTTGACAATTTTGACAATTTTGACAATTTTGACAATTTTGACAATTTTGACAATTTTGACAATTTTGACAATTTTGACAATTTTGACAATTTTGACAATTTTGAAAATTTTGTCAATTTTGACAATTTTGACAATTTTGACAATTTTGACAATTTTGACAATTTTGACAATTTTGACAATTTTGACAATTTTGACAATTTTGACAATTTTGACAATTTTGACAATTTTGACAATTTTGACAATTTTGACAATTTTGACAATTTTGACAATTTTGACAATTTTGACAATTTTGACAATTTTGACAATTTTGACAATTTTGACAATTTTGACAATTTTGACAATTTTGACAATTTTGACAATTTTGACAATTTTGACAATTTTGACAATTTTGACAATTTTGACAATTTTGACAATTTTGACAATTTTGACAATTTTGACAATTTTGACAATTTTGACAATTTTGACAATTTTGACAATTTTGACAATTTTGACAATTTTGACAATTTTGACAATTTTGACAATTTTGACAATTTTGACAATTTTGACAATTTTGACAATTTTGACAATTTTGACAATTTTGACAATTTTGACAATTTTGACAATTTTGACAATTTTGACAATTTTGACAATTTTGACAATTTTGACAATTTTGACAATTTTGACAATTTTGACAATTTTGACAATTTTGACAATTTTGACAGTTTTGACAATTTTGACAATTTTGACAATTTTGACAATTTTGACAATTTTGACAATTTTGACAATTTTGACAATTTTGACAATTTTGACAATTTTGACAATTTTGACAATTTTGACAATTTTGACAATTTTGACAATTTTGACAATTTTGACAATTTTGACAATTTTGACAATTTTGACAATTTTGACAATTTTGACAATTTTGACAATTTTGACAATTTTGACAATTTTGACAATTTTGATAATTTTGACAATTTTGACAATTTTGACAATTTTGACAATTTTGACAATTTTGACAATTTTGACAATTTTGACAATTTTGACAATTTTGACAATTTTGACAATTTTGACAATTTTGACAATTTTGACAATTTTGACAATTTTGACAATTTTGACAATTTTGACAATTTTGACAATTTTAACAATTTTGACAATTTTGACAATTTTGACAATTTTGACAATTTTGACAATTTTGACAATTTTGACAATTTTGACAATTTTGACAATTTTGACAATTTTGACAATTTTGACAATTTTGACAATTTTGACAATTTTGACAATTTTGACAATTTTGACAATTTTGACAATTTTGACAATTTTGACAATTTAGACAATTTTGACAATTTTGACAATTTTGACAATTTTGACAATTTTGACAATTTTGACAATTTTGACAATTTTGACAATTTTGACAATTTTGACAATTTTGACAATTTTGACAATTTTGACAATTTTGACAATTTTGACAATTTTGACAATTTTGACAATTTTGACAATTTTGACAATTTTGACAATTTTGACAATTTTGACAATTTTGACAATTTTGACAATTTTGACAATTTTGACAATTTTGACAATTTTGACAATTTTGACAATTTTGACAATTTTAACAAATTTTACAGTTTTGACAATTTGGACAACTTGGACAATATGACAGTTTAATAATTGTTTATAATTATTTTTTTAGATTTGGCCATTAACAGTTCAGAAGTCTTTTCAATTCAATTCCATACAGATTTTCTGAGATATTCTGCTTATTTCCATTCTAATGACCACTTTTATCCATTCAGTATATCTAGGTGAATTATGCGTCTCTTTTATTGATAACCGAGAAAAAAATTGCTGAACTTTATCACTTCTAGGATAGAGATCGTTTGCATAAAATCTCCAACTGAAAGCCATTGTTCAAACAATATTGTCACCGTTCCATCAAAATCGTTCCCCGGAGTCAATCTTCAGGCGCAGGATAGCCTGTAGAACGGTGATGGAAAAAAATATCAATTTATTGCTTCGTCACGCGCCGCATACACGCGAATCTGAAATTTTGAATAATTCCATACATCCGGGCAACGAGCAAACAACAAAGCAAAGAGCCCATTCATTCCCATCTCAATTTAAATCATAATTAATACGAAAATTTATTGCTCCATCAACGTACTTTCTTTCCTCCCGTCGGCATTCCAAAGATAGAGTCTGTCTCATCACGCCGCCATTAAAATGCGTCTTCCGAATCTTTTAAGCCGGTCCGGGAGCCCTGGCTTCGGAGGTTCCTGACGTGTTGCGGTGGGTCGATTTTTTTTTTCAAATATTTTAAGATTATTTTCTGAAAATTTGATTTTTTTTTAAAGTTATTAAAGTTTCTGATTAGTTTTCTGCGGTGTTTAGAATGAGAATAATAAATAAATTACCCAGCTTAATAAACAAGCTCAATTGTTAACATAATTTTTAAAAATTGAGACAGTTTTTTTTAAAGGAAGCTCGGATTCTGTACCATTTGTTTGGATTTATTTTTGAGATTTGGCCTCTCATACATATGAATAAGTGTTGATTAATCAAAATTTGTGAATTGGATTTTTTGTTGGTGTGAGCAGAAGGTGAACATTGAACGCAAGGCTTTCGATAAAATTTCTCTCAGAAATTGAACTTGCGATGGATTCCAATGATTGCTGCGATTGAAAACGATTGTATACAAAAACACGTTTCTCTAAATTCTCTCTAGAATTTATTTTCAATCTTATTTGTAGGTACATGATGAGAAAATAGGTTTAAAAATATTTGGTTTCGACAGATGTACGATTGTGTTCATGACATCTTAGAAAACAGGCTTTCAAGAAATGTAATGGTATTCTTTTACTTTAATACTTTCGGCCTCCGACTTCCTCTAAATAAATGGATTATGACATGAAAACCTAAATTTCCCACTCGCGGTACAATACGTGCCGAATTTAAATCTTTTGCTTTGGTGTGTGCGTTTAGAAGAATAATGCTCATTTGTTTTGGCTTAATTGTAGGATAACGCAATTATTTCAATTTTATAAATTTTCATTGAATTTTTTAGCTATGATTGTCTCGATCGTTAACTGGCATTTTAAAAGCTGGGAAATGTGATTCCATGCTTGGAAGTTTTCATTGAACATGGCCTCCTATGAACACAAGTTTTTGAAGAATTTTTAAGGTACAGAAAACTTTTATAAATTTTATGCAATCGCGGAATCAAACTGAGGCAAAGAGTTGAATTGCTCTGATGAGCTTTCAAAAACGATCTTGTGCAGTTATCAGAACAAATTATAACTTAAAAGGAAAAAAAGGAAAATCACTTCATCCATGAACAAAACTTTAATATTAAAAATATCTCCTTTTAAATACGCTTCGAAGTTTGATAGTTTGATTCAATCTAAAGGGTCGTTTTTGAAAGTACATTAGTGTACCAGGAACAAGAATTAGGGAAAAAAGTTAGTTTAGAGAAAATTTAAAACCATTTTTTACTTCACTTTTAAGCTTTTTATCACTGCCTCAAAGTTAGAAATAGGAGTTTCCTTAAGAAAAATCTAGGAGCATAGGAGGTGTAGGAAAACTCGATCGCACCATTCACCAAAATGGATCCTGATCTATAACCTTTCCCCTACTAACACAACCCTTTCCTTTGATATTTGAATATAGATTCGCAGACGTATAGACGGTTTCTATAGTAGGCGATATTGATTTACCTTTTTTTTCTGAATTTTTCAAAACTAGTTTTTGGATTATATAGAGATAAGAGGTTGTTGATTAAACCTAAAAAGTATCATACTAACATTCCTTCCTGTTTCCCCCATTGACTACTAGGACGTGGCCGGCGCCGTTATTGATCATTTTCAAAGGGAGAGCATGAGTTTTGTGCATTGTGAATGAACTGCTAGTCCCAAGCATCATTCTTTTGGCCCTTGCACAAAGCTGATGGCCTCGATCAATCACGGAGTAGCAACCATTGGCGAGGCAGAACTTGTTCTGCTTAGCCACGCCAGCGATCATGGAATTTGAAGTGCGTAAGTTGAACAAAATGTAATATGTTATCTGAAGTTTTAAGGAATGATCATATCTAAGCACTTCAAGTTCAATGATTTAAGGTGGATATGAGTAGTCAACTAAGCTAAGCTAAGCTAAGCTACCCAGCTTAATAAACAAGCATCCTCCCTCAATCTTGGCAGACGCCTTCGGGAGCTTTTCCAGGCGAGCTTTTCCGGATGGTGGGGCGGGCAAGAAGAAAAATGCGTCCAAGGTAGTAAGAATGCGCTGTTGGCGGAAAAACGGCACTGCTTTCTCGCATCCATCCATGGCAAGAAAATTACTTCGCGAAACTCATCATCGCTCAATCATATTTGTGTGTACCTACACTGCTTTTTCCCATTCTTGGCTACGGGGATGAAAAATTACGATGCGAGAAGGGTGCGTGAATATCTGGCTGTTAAGCACACTGTGAAATTAACGTACATATGGTTAATTTTTTTTATTATATGTAAATCTGAGTTTAGACAAATATAATTCATAACAATTTTCGAAAATAAATGCTTTGCATCTTGTTATCAAATTGAGCTCATACATGTACAAATGATAGCGTTCACAAACTGATGAAAATTATGTATCAGACAGACAGACAACATTATCCAGATGCCAGATGTTTGTTTAAAAAAAAAACTACCCGATTTGCGATGTGGGAACCAAAAGATTTTTGATAGGCGGGTCGGAAATTGAAAAAATGTGGAGTAAAAAATGTAAAACAATGATGTTTTTAGACAGGAAACTTTTTTGTGGGAAGAACAGAACTTTATAATTTTAGATATAAAATTTGCCTTTGAAAAAAAAGCAGAAAAAAATAAGAGCAGAAATGTAGATCTGATACTCAATTAAAATTTAAATTCAGAATTAAAAACTTTGAGTGGAGATCCAAATTAAGAACTTGAAAAGCAAAGAAAAAAATATTATTAAAACTCATCATAGCTAATAGTTTTTTCTTGAAACGTTTATTAAAGCTGTTTTGAAGAACTTAAAAAACTAAAATCCTTACAAATCTTTACAACATCAATAAGCAGTGTTTTGAATCACTAACTGAAAACTTAGCGCATAAATCGCTTACTCAATCAATATTAGCGATCCTTGTTTAAAACCGCTAACTGTGCTAAAAAAGTTATCGTTTAAAACTTGAAGCGCTATCGCTAATCGCTATTCGTACATAATAAAACGCAAATCAGAAAATTATTGTATTGTTTTTAAATTTCCGATGCAAATCTCTAACCCAAATATCGGCAACCTGTGACTCGCAAGCCACATGCGCCTTTTTGGATATAAAACTGCGGTTCTTTATCTCACTGCGCAAATATTATACATACGTTTTTAAAAAAAAAATTGAAAATATCATACATAACCAATGATTGAGTCTTGCTACCTGGCACACGGATTTACATAGGTCATGAAGAAAATTTTAATATTGCATCCGCTGTAGAAACAAGCGGAAAGAATGAAGGACAAAATAGGTATTTTTTTAAGCTTAATTTTGCAATTTTTTTGATTTTAACTGTTTCTGAAGCATAAGCCTAGAGACCATGATTTACTTTATCGCAAGCTGACTCTGCTACACCTTCCACAAATAAATGAAATTCTAGGAAACTATTTTTTTTGTTGGAATCATTTTAAATTAAATTTCAACATTATTCAGAAGCAACCGATTTGAAATGAGAGCTTCAACTGTAGTTACGAATTGCACTCAGGCGCGGTCCTATGGGGGGGGTGATCGGGGTGATCACCCCCCCCCAAACGGCAAAAATCCGTTACAAAATACCCGCAAAAGCTCGAATTTCTATAAATAGTAGGAACTTTTCTTAGTAGATGTGCTTTCCAATTTTAAAAATTTTCCACTCCGTGGGGGTGTTTATTCAACAAAAAGTTAATTTATCACATAAAAGGCTTAATATTGAAAAAAGTTGGTCCACCAAACTCAAGCAGCTGTAACTTAGGATTCCCTGGACTGAATTATACCAGATAACTTTTGTTGATAAGTTACTCAACAAAAGTGTGTTGTTGAGTGTTGACTTGGAATTTGCTATTGATAAAATGTAGGGACAACTTTTTTTAAATTGTCACTAATTTCCCTCATATGCCTCAATTAACACGAGCAAATCACAACTAATTTTAGTATTTGCTTCAAATTAGGAGCTTCTGAATTCTTGATTTTGTTTTGAATTTTAATAAAATGAAAAATTTGGAAAAGTCATATAAGGGGGGGGGGGGGGGGGGGTGAAAATGGTTATAACACTGAAATACTTGAAATATTTGTTCTGCTTTCATCATACATTTATTGCCTTCAATTGCAGTATAAAAAATCAGGTTCTGAATCACAGTAAAGATTCTTTTTCGCGAGAATTTTTCACCTTCAACTAACCCATCATTCAAATATGAATTATAAACTTAAAATTAAAACGTATATTATGAAATTCAAAAACAAAATTTTAAATTTTAGATCTGATTTGATTCTGTTTGAAATGTATCACATCAAACATTAATATTATGGATGACTGTGAAAAAAAAAACACAAGTACTTCCAAACAGAATTCGAATATAAATTATTCATAGTAAGAGTTTAGATTCGAAAAATCCTTTCAAGAGATTTCAGCAACAACAAATCAAAGAAATAGATTGTCTTTTATGACTTTTGCGTTTCTTATGAGTTTTTAGTGCCAAAAAGGAACAAAAAAGTATTTATATCAGCTGTTCCAGGAATTGGTGTTGGAGATAGAGATTCTAATTCATCTCTAAAATAGAAAATCTGCATTCAAAACTATATTCCGAAGTGCAAAGAATTTGAAAACTGATTTCAACTTATTTAGGAGCTCTAAATGCAATTTGTATTATTTTATCAGCTCTTTTTTCCGGTATAAATTTTGAAAATACAAGGCTCATTGGAGAAATTTGTGCAACGAAATCTGTATTGTTTTTTTCCGGGAATTTGTTACTTTTTAGCATTCTTCCGTCTGACCTGCATCGTTGAATGAATAAAGGATAATGAAAAGATTTAACATATTTTTTGTTGTTCAGGTTAGTTACTTCATCCATTATCATTGATCGATTTCACTCTGAACTGCTAAGTTTTAAAATTACTCAATGCCAGAAAATAAGAAGGGAAAAAACAGACAAAAAAATCGAGTTTGAGAAGCAAAAAGCTTCCAAAATCAGTTTTTTTTTTTTTTTCCTTGTAGGGGAGAGCCCACTGCGACCAGTAGCTGATCTATTGTGGTATTTACCCCGCGTTACTATATGCTTTCAGGTTCACCTGCACTATTGATTGGAGTGACAGTTGATTGCTGACTAAGCATTTTATCCCAATCGGGTATGATATCAAAGATGTATGATATAACCTTCTTAGGGCTGATATGCAACCATATGTCTTGTGCGCTTATTAACTTTGCCCCAAGTACTCGCTCTCTCCTATTTAGGAGGGCGCAGCAGTTGCATAGAAGATGCTCTGCAGTTTCTTTTTCGAACCCGCAGAACCGACAGTCATCGTTTTGAATTATGTTTATCCTTTTGAGATGCTGTTTTGTTGGACAATGTCCGGTCAAGAGACCTATGTAAGTACTTAACTCGTGCTTACTCAAATTCAACATGTTTTTGGAGAGTCGTGCGCTTGGATCAATGAATCTTTTTGCCTGAGTTGCTCCCTCCGCTGTTTTCCAGTTGGAAACAATAGTGGTGCTTTCCCAGTTCTTGAGCTCCATAGTCAAGGCACTTCTCGATACTCCGCAGAAAGGTTCAGGTCCAATCAACAGTCCCTGAGATCCTTCCCTAGCTAGTTGGTCTGCTTCTTCGTTCCCTAGGATACCGCAGTGGCCTGGTACCCAGAATAAAGATACTCTGTTCCTTATGGCCAGGTTTCTTAGTGCAACTATACACTCCCAAACTAGTTTGGAGTAACATGTGAACGTACTTAGTGCTCGAAGAGCAGCCTGGCTGTCAGAGAATATGCAGATACTTGTGTACCTGTATCCCCTTTTCAAACAGGCTAAAGTGCATTCTAGAATTGCTTGAATTTCAGCTTGGAATACTGTTGGCCAGTTTCCCATAGGAATTGAGATCCTGAGTCTAGGTCCGAAAACCCCTGCCCCAGTTCTATTATCCATTTTTGACCCATCAGTGAAGAATAGGATAGATCTGGGAGGAACCGCAGGTCCACCTGACTCCCACACGTCCCTATCATTGATAGTTACATTGTATGGTATGTCTAGGTTAAAAATGGGCTCCATCCAGTCATCATTTTTCACAATAAGTGAGTTTAATTTAAATTTCTTTAGGATTTTGAGATGTCCTGTAAGATCTCCTTCATAGAGCGTTTTGTGTTTGGAGAGTCTCAAGGCACTACGTTCCGCCTCTAACTCAATGAATTGATGTAGAGGCAGAATATTAAGTAGTGCATTTAGAGCCTCATTCTGTGTGCTTCGCTTAGCGCCAGTTATAGCTAGCGTTGCTAGTCTTTGAAGCTTCGCTAGTTTTTTCTGGGCTGTAATTTGCATAGTTTTGGTCCACCATACTAAGGAGGCATAAGAGATTTTGGGTCTTATTATAGCTGTAAATATCCAATGGATGATTTTCGGCCTTAGTCCCCATTTTTTCCCTACTCCTTTCAGGCAGACCCATAGAGCTGTTGTAGCCTTAGCGATTACATGCTCTATCTGTGGGTTCCATGATAGCTTTGAGTCTAGTACTATGCCCAAGTATTTCACTTGTGATTCGAGGTTTAACACTTCCCCATCTAATGTTAGAGGTTTTAGTGTAATTTTTCGTCTCCTAGTGAAGGCTATCACGGTAGTTTTGGAAGGGTTTATGTTCAGTCCCTCTTCCCTGCACCAGAATAGTGCGTAATTAAGTGCAGATTGCATTCTATTAGACAACACATTCTCATGTTTTCCCCGAACTATAATAACTACGTCGTCTGCAAAGCCAATAACTTCGAATCCCATGGATACAAGTTTGTTTAGGAGGTCGTCCACTATCAAGGACCACAACAACGGTGATAGAACCCCGCCTTGGGGACATCCCTTCGTTGGTGTGGCTTTGATTGTAAGCCCTCCCAAGCTTGCATAAATGGTTCTGTTTATTAGCATGGCACTGGTCCAGTTAACGATTGCCGGGTGGCACCCTCGTCTTTTCATAGCTGTTTCGATTGAAGTGTGAGATGCGTTGTCGAATGCCCCTTCAATGTCTAAAAAAGAAGCGAGTGCTATTTCTTTTGCCTCTAGAGTCTTTTCTAGTTTTTGTGTAAGGGTATGTAAGGCCGTAACCGTGGACATACCTTTTTTGTAAGCAAACTGGAAGTTGTTTAGCTTACTTAAGCTAAGATACTGCGATTTAATATACTCGTCAAGTATCTTCTCCATTATTTTTAAAATAATGGACGTTAGACTGATAGGTCTGAATGCCTTAGGTTGAGTTTTATCTTTTTTCCCTGGTTTCGGGATAAAGATCACGCGCACCTTTTTCCACTGAGTTGGAATATGACAGAGGGTCATACTGGCGACGAACATCTCTACCAAGGCAGGTATTACCATTTGTTTAGCTTGCTGTATTTGAATTGGTATAATTCCATCTTCACCAGCCGCTTTAAATGGCTCGAATGTACTTATTGCCCAGTTAACCATTGAAGGTGTAAAGATTGTGCGTGATTTGCGAAGTGCTTCATCACGTCTGACATCCCGAGTGAGTCTTTCAATCGGAATGTCATTAATCTCTGTTCCTTCGATGGATTCCGGGAAATGCGTACTTAGTAGTAATTGAAGCGTTTCATTTGGGTTTGTAGTGAACTCCCCATTCTTTTTCTTCAATTGACCCAGTCCATTAGAATGTTCTTTTGATAGAACTTTCTGGAGTCTGGCAGCTTCGGGTGTAGTTTGCACGGTTTCACACATGTGCTTCCAACTACTCCTCTTAGCTTTTCGAATGTTTTTATTGTACTCAGTTAGGGATTTACGATAATCGTCCCAGTTTGAGTTAGCTTTTGCTTTGTTGAAAAGTTTTCTTGTTTTTTTTCTCAACTTTTCTAGTTGTCTGTTCCACCAAGGAACTTTCCTGTTTGAAACACGTTCCTTGAGTGGGCAGCTGGCTTCGAAAGCGTATATGATTTTATTGGTGAAATTGTTTGAAGCTTCCTCTAACTGTTTTGTTGTTCGTATTTTCGTTTCCAACAAAGGATTGCATGCTTCAAGTGTGTGTTTGTAAAGACTCCAGTTGGTGTTCCTGGGATCTCTATAAACGTCCTTGATTATAAACCCTCCCACTATATCGAATGAGATATGTCTGTGATCAGACAGTGATTCTTCATCCGATACCTCCCAGTTTATAATTTTATCTAGAAGTAGTGGTGTGCATAGAGTTAAGTCGAGGACTTCCTGTCTATTTCTCGTTATAAACGTTGGTTTGTTTCCCTCATTGCAAATTTCGATATTATTTTGTGAAAGAAACTCTAGTAAGGACTCACCTCTAGCGTTGATGTCGGTACTTCCCCACAGCGTGTGATGTGCGTTAGCGTCGCAGCATACGAGGAATTGCTGGTTTTGAGCCCGGCACTTTCTCATGTATTCTACAACCATCGGTGGGGGTATATCTGTGCTATCTCCGGGGAAATACGCTGACGCTACACTTACCGTGTGCCTACCTTTCGGTGTTGGTATTTCGATCCGTATAGCTGCGATGTCTCCGCTGATGAATTCTGTAAAGGGAGTAAATTTAATTCTATTGTTTACTAGTAAAGCAGCCCTTGGGTGAGAACTGCTTTCATCGTATAGAATCTTACCATTCGGCGTGTATAGCCCTTTAACTTTACCCTTG
This sequence comes from Uranotaenia lowii, assembly GCF_029784155.1. Classification (NCBI taxonomy): domain Eukaryota; kingdom Metazoa; phylum Arthropoda; class Insecta; order Diptera; family Culicidae; genus Uranotaenia; species Uranotaenia lowii. Next base: position 55,744,498 of record NC_073693.1, read on the forward strand.
TTAATCCAAGGTTCCTGGATAAAGGCAAGGTCCAGGTCTTCGGCGGCGAATCTTCTCAGTAGTGTGCACGAGGCTCCTACGGCATGATGAAGATTCGCCTGGACACACTTTAAGGTGTTTATTTTGGTAGTGCTTTGCCCGTGGATGTGGGGCATTGCACTGGCTTTTTGCCTTTTGCACATGTTTGACTACCCTTTTTCGGTTTGCTCCATGTGCTCAGTGTTTTTGGAGCCGTTTTATCGGTCTTCGGTTTTGTGTTAACAGGTTTATTGAAGGTTGAAATACCCCCAACGCTGCTCATCCCGCTCGGCCCTGGTTTCTGTTGATTAAGTTCCAAAATGCGGCCCTTATACAACTTCCCAGTTCCTTCCGGTGAGCAATTGGCATTGGATCCACTGTGGCTCTCCTCATTGTTCTCGTTAGTCCCGAGGTTCTGTCCCTGGTCCATAGATTGGCCCTGGTTCATAGACTCCAGTTCATTGAGATCTAGTGAGGCCTCAGTGGTACCTTTGCTAATCGTCTCTCCTTCTGCGGATCGGACTTGGTCTATCGCCGACTGGTCCTTTACAAGGCCCGGTTTAAGCAGCCCAGGTCCTTGAGCAGCTTTGACGGTGTTCTCCCCTCGGTCAACTCCGCTGTCTGTTGGATTCTTCCGGTTTAACTTCCAGATTTTGCTGGAACCGAATCCGTAGTAGATAACGAATTTTCTTTTCTCTAACTCCCTCAAAGAATTTTCGTCCACGGTAAAGACCACTTCGAGAGCCTCGTTCCTTTTCTGGATATTATAGAACCTCCAGCTTTCGGTGCTCAGCTCCTCATTCTGGCTTTCTATAGTAGCCTGAACAGTTTCGATGTCGTCTTCAGCAGCTCCTGGTAGGTGAGCCTTTAAAATCTCCGATCTGGGAATTTGGGATTCCCCGACGGCGATGAGCTCTGCATCTACCCATGGTTTGAGCACTGGTGTGACTTGTTGTAGCCAGTCCGCTGTGGCCTGATCAAGACATGTCACTACCATGAACCCAGATTTGTAACAACACTGCGCAAATTTTGGTTTTAGTTTCTCTAACCGTTGGCCGAGAACTGCCCTTTTTATTGCCTGTTGTATCAGTTTAAGTTGCTCTGTCGTCAGCTGTGTGCTTGGGTAGTTTTTGGCAAGTATGCCAACCCTAACAGAGCTAGCAACCTCTTTGTAAGAGGGCTTTTGGTTGCCATTTCTGTGGCTTTTTGTGTTCTCGATCGGTCTCACTGGGCGATTGGCACCATTCGACCTCCCACTCCTTACTTTTTGTTGTGGTCGAGACTTTGTTGGTTCTTTGGGATCCGGTTTTGTCATAAGGTCTAAAGGTCCCTTTGCCTTTTTGGCATTTGACTTTTCCGCGCTGCTCGAACCACTGTTTTCTCCACTGCGAGCCCGTTTTGCATTTTTAGCAGGTGGTGTGCATTTAGCAGTGGAAATAAGGCGCATAGCCTCTTCGTACGGTACATTTTGAGCGAGATACTTCTTCAGTCGCTTCCGTCCCGCACCACTTAGTTGCCGAGTATCAAAGTTTTTCGCTTTGATTGGCGTGTCGATCTTTATGATGGTGACATTAACCCCATCATCGTTGCTCTCATCTTCCGCGGGGGAGTCCAAGGCGGAAGAGGAAATGGATGGCACTCCCGTGAACGACTCGATTGAGAGCTGTCTCTCGAGCTCACCTTCTGTGGCTTCCATAGGTTCCGGCTGAGGCAAGCAGTCGGCACTCGTTATATTTTTATTTTTATTTGGTGTGTTCATTATTTGAATCCCACGAGTAGCTAGGGAAGAAACGGTCCGCTGTGTCAGTGCCCTGCTTTAACACAGTAAGGGCTATATACTGTGGGGTGCGCCCTGGTGCCCCACAGGCTCCGTTAGAGTTTACCAGTTTACCAAGGTTATAATTTTTCCCTTGTGAATTAAAACTATCCTCTCATTATTCCACATTTTTTCGGCAACAAGGCATTCTATCATGCAAAACAGTCAGAAGACCTTTAGTGATTTTTAACCAACACCCCTGGATTTCTAGATTTACAGCAATTATGTCACCGATATTCCTTTCAGCTCATCTACACAATAATATTGAAATTTTAATTTAAAATTTAGCTTAAGGTTTAATATTCTTAATCTGAAAGCTTGGCTATATCAATTGCAGAGGATTGAGACCGTTCACTGAAGAAGAGTATTAACATTCAGAATTAACCCTTCATTTAATAATTTTCTTTATAATTCAAAATTATTTAAAAAATTGGTAATTATGTGAAAGTGAACAAAGATAAATCACTTTTCTTTGTAATTTATTTGTTGCAATACAATTAAAATTGAAAATTTTGAATGAAAACTTTAAATTCAAGAGCAAATCAAATAAAATTTCGGTTCCAGAATTTAGAAACTGATTTTGCTAATCGGTTTTTTCTACTTAATTTATATTTAAAGTGTTGATTTTATATATTGTGTTTCTAAATTTGAAAATTATAATTCTAAATTTCCAAATCACGATTCAGTAAAATACCCCAATGAAGAATTCAATGCCCGTTAGTTATGTTTGTTAATTTGTTTATCGAGCTTATCGGTGAAAAGTAAAATACTTCTGATAAATTATAAAATACCAGAGCGCTAATATTTAGAATCTCAGGAAAAAATTAAGATAACTTGATGATAACAGTGGTTATTATAGATTCGGTGGTTGTTTTACAAAGGGATAACCCCCCCCCCTCCCCCGCAACTCCTTCCTTCTCCTTTCGCTCACTCAAATGATGGTTTTTTCGCCAGATGTTAACGTTCCTTTATATTGACTGATTTTTGAAATTTGGAATATCACCCCCCCCAAGAGCCGACTCTAGGACCGCCCCTGATTGCACTACAAAGATGATTTAATCTTATTTTTTAAAACTTGATCTCTAAATTAGTTTTCGAAGATCGGCAATTTTTGTTATGTTTTTATAAACTTCACATTGATTTTAAAATTATGCCAAAATGTGTTTAACTGGTATCGATTCCTCACCCTTTTCCCACTGCCAAGTGGGCAGGGAAAAGGGGTCTGGAGATGAGTTTTTACGAAATTCTACAGACATATTTATAGTATCTTAAAAACCTCACATTTTCGTTCCGTTTTTCGAGATTAAAGTGAGGATCTCAAATCTTAAGTACACAAATAACCTCTCGCATATTATTTGGCCTTTATTGCTCGTTAAGTACTCGATTTATTCCAAAATACTTTTGTGAAAGTCCCTCTTTATTCTTACGATCTGCAACTACTGGAAAAATCCAATTTTTCGCATTAAAAAAACCCTGTCATATTAAATCTGATTCAATTAGTTTATAAACAATACAACCCCCAACGCCCCTCCCTTCAACATAATGCAAGACAGAAGGGTCTGAGACATTCATAGAAACATATATTGTATTAACATACCTTGCCAATTCAAATTTGATTCAATTTGCTTAATTACTTCTCCAGTAACCAACAAAATTGTGTTGTAGTCCCATTCCTGTATACTCCCTAGAAGAAGAGTGGTTTTTTAATTAATCAAAGAACCATTTCTCGTACCAAAATGATTTTCCATTTCATATTTGGAACAGTTAGTTAGATAAATTCTGGGTTTATGCATTTTATGGCAGCTTTCCTATTCCCTAACTTTATCCTGAATCCTGAATTCAAAACGCTTCACAGATTCGTCTAACACTTCAAGTTTCGGTGATATACAGTGGGGAAGAAGTTAAATTGAGCTCCTTTGGGTAAAATCGATAATTCATAATTGATAATCTATTAAAACTACATAAATACCAAAGCTGATTATCAATAACTTACTACCCTTTACCAATCAAGGACTCAAATATTGCCAAGATATTCTTGTATCAGAGATATAACGCTTTCAAATCATTGAATTCTACAATTTATAAAATTACAAAAAAAAGATTAAAACTTCTTCTGAAATCATTGAAAAAAGTATTTGAATATTGGATTTTCAAGATTTTTATTCATTTAAAAACTTTGTTGAAGACTGCGAAATGATTAGATTAACTTTTTTAAAACATCCAGATTCAATTAAGTTAAATTTTTATTAAAAATATCGTCAATGTTCCAGTTTTTGCAGGTTTGGAAAAAAAAATAAAAAAATAAAACTTAACTTTTTCTCAGAATTCTAAATTACTTGCGGTTTAAGGGAAAGTGGTTCATTTAGTCAATGAGTATTTGTATTTTAAAATTTTGTCAATAAAAGTACACAAAAATAAGTTATTCATATTTTTTACCTATTTTCAAAGTTAACTTAAAAACTAGAGCTGACAAAAAAACTAATTGAATATTTGGATTCAGTGTCATAAGTCAAAATCAGTTATGAGGTTCCTTGCACCTCGGAAAACTTTGAATTTTGTGTTATATGTGATGTTATTTTTAGAAATTTCATAGGAAAATCAAGCCAAACATTGATTAAACTGAGTGATAGTACGTCAAAACAAGCAATTTACATTAGATTTTTAGGTTTCAGCCTTAGAAAGCCTATCCCAGAGGTATCGAAATTAAATTAATAAAATTTATGAAATCTGTAAAAATTTCTTAAACCAAAAATGTAAACTGTATCCTTGACAAATCTGGTAGAAAATCTGTGAAATCATAAATTTTTCATGATTTTGAAGTCTTGTTCAACATCTGAATGCCATGATTTCACACAAAACTAAAAATTACAAAAAAAAAAACACTATTTATAGAAAAACATAGAGGCTTCACGACAAAATAGAAGTAAATTAAAAAAAAAAAACTTTCGAAAATGGGCACACAAAAATCGTCCCATGTTAAAGCTCCATTAAACTTTTATATGATATGATGTCGAAAAATACCATCGTATCGATTCGAACAAAAAAGTGTTTTTCTCAGAAAACGGTTCAAATCTTTTTAAGAACCATTGAAAGACTTTTGAAATTTTTCGGAATTAATAAGTTAAAGGAAAGCAAATGATTTCTTCTTCAGGATTTTAAGCCCAGGAAGCAAATTATGTTTCCTTTTTCTTTGAAAAAAAATCTCCGAACATTTCAAACCTATTTAAATATTTAAATTATTGAAAAGTCATCAAAATTCATTGAAGAACCTATTCAATTCCGGCTGAATTGATCACCTTGAATTGTAAAAATCCAAGTACATGAATTTATTTAATTCATCCTTCAGTTTGGTTTTTGTCAAAAATTTATCGATAAAAAAAATTACGTAAATCCCTGCAAACTATTATCACCTAAATTTTATTTTAATGCGACTCACCATACAAATTTTAATTTAAAAGTGGCTCGTTGCTTCTGAAAGTTGCTTACCCCTAGTTTACACAATAAATGATGGATTAAAAAGTGAAAAGTCGAAATTTAATTTCAAAACTCCAAAGCTAAGAATTGAGAGTTACAAATGAAAGTTTGACAGTTTTTCAAACTAGCATGAACATTGAGAATGAATGAAAATTTGGATTCTACAAATCTTCATTCAATCGAACGCACAACACTGAAGTATCACATGTGACGTTAAATGAGATTTTTGAATTTGGCAAATGGAAAAAAAAATCTGAAGAAGCGGTCGCTTGATGTTATTTATTTTCGAAATTCTAAATCTGGAGTGACTTATGTAACCAGTTATCAGGAGAATATTTTCGGGTACATCAATTTCAGTAGAACTTAACCTCATATTTCTGAATTTAGGAAAGGATTAGCTTAATCTGGGGAAATGTTATGAAAAAGCTTGATAATTTTTGGAAAATTTATTCCCCTTTACTTTGTTATTCAAAAAGCTTTTCTATGCGAAGGAATTAATATTTTTTTGCTTATTTTAATGTGTTCACTTCTTTCACTGTAACATCTTGCAAAGAGTTATTTTAAGCATTATATGAATTCTATATTTTTTCGACCCGATATTTCCCAACCCACTAAAATTAATATGAAATGATAGAAAAATTTAATATCCAGAAGATCAATCATATACTTAATGGTAATAAGATAAAGATTAAAAAAATCCAAGAGTAAGAAAAGAATCTAATGATTTTATAGTTGTTTTCATATAACTTATGTTTATCGATCATTCACATAAAAATAAAAACAATAAATCTTATGTAGCTTTTTCAAAATCTGAATTTTTTAAAATTTAAGGGTTTTGTTTTTTTTACTCAAAACTGCCAACTGCCAAACGAAGATCAAAAAGTTAATTGAAGTAACTTGCCAAATTTCATTTCATGACTAAGCTAAAAATGCGGAAAAGTGGATGAGCTGCGATCGGTTTTTGGAACTCATCTGAACTTTTTTTCTTCTTTCCTTGTGCATTTCCTGGAGTCAGGACATCGGCGTGAAATTTCGCGAATCACGTCACTCGAATCGCAAAATTAGCTTAAATTTCTATTCGAATTCAAATCGAAGACAAACTGATCATCTCAACAATGTCAATTCGTTCTATGGCTATTTAAAGTGAAAATGTTTGCCTAAAGCGCATTGGAGTCAGAATGGTACCTACTCAATAACGTCACCTTAGCCTGATAAATGGCTAATTCGAATTTTAAATTTTCTTTATTAATTTAGAGGATATCAAACATCGCAGTCATTCATCTTCTGACGAATGACTAATAATTAATTATTCATGAGTTTGAAACAAATTGATGGAAGTTAACGCTCTTCAATTAGGGGAATTTAAAAAAAAAGCAGAACTATTTAATTTGCTATGACAATGAAAATGTTGTGGTAAAATTGATCCGTCTACCAAAATTTAGCGGACTAGTTAGAGATATGCGGATAAGCGCTGTTGTGCCGAACACTGTCAATAAGTTTCTTAATATATTTCACGAATTTTCAAACAGCATTGAAAACTCATCACCTAGCTGTGATGTTTTAGATTTTCTAAATTTTAATCAATAACAAGATTAAAATTTTTTGTTCAGTTTAAAAAAAACCGAAATATTAAAAAAAATTATCCTTAAACAAAACTCTTTAAGAAATTTGACATTCTGCTCATATCTCATACTGTATTAATGTTATGAAATAAATTTATTGAAAATTTAATTAAAATACTGTTTTTAATTTCGAATATCTGCAATTAAACTCAAAAAATTTGAAACCGAATGTTGAATTAAATGCAACTAAAACTATTTGAGAGGGTTATTTTCTTATTTTTTAATTAGTAGAACTTTGATAACATTGCTTGCATTGTCAGATTTTGTCTACCACCTCTTGATTTTGTGATATTGCGTTTGAAAGTTAATTTGAAAATTAACCATTGATCACTGTTAAACATAACACGAAAAAAGTAAGAATACCTTTTTAAAATTTCTAATCTAAGAATCCTCTTCACTTATATTTTCTATAAAACTTCCTCTATATTCTCATTTTTGAAAGACTAGAGAAAATATACAAAAAGAAAACTTTTACAATTTTTTTTCTTGAAATTCGGATCTTCTCGCAGCCTCCGAGAAACTAGATCATTGAATCAAAACCTTTAATTTTGGACTCCGTGTTATGTTTTATAGTGTCACCAATAAAGGGCACAAATTTCATGAAATTTTACCTATTTTAAAAAGTAATTTCTAAAGCAAGAACTTTTGGAAAAAAAATCATTGCAGATTTGGAATAAGCCCCCTTCTCGAAAAAATGTGAATTTTTTGCCTGGTGTTATTCTCCCACAATTCGTTTCTAGCAAACGACGATGGCGCGGAATCCCCGGTAAACACGTCGGGTGGCTTCCGGCCAAGCCACTCTCATTTTGCTGGTCGATCCTCGCTTGGTGTTGATTTTACTGTAGCCAGTTTACGCCATCCAGTCGCATGGCCCGGCCATGAAGCGCAGCAATATCCTCCAGAAAATCTTCACCCACTTCGTCAGACATCCTCGGGAAAGTCTGGGCAAAAGCAGACGATCGGCAGCCACCCTCCGGGATGTAATGCTCAAACTGCCTTGCCTGCGCCCGGCAGAATGTGGGTGGCAAGATATATTCTGTAATTTAAAAATGCATAAATCATCTGGCAGATGAAGGATGCCAGGAGCTCCTGGGTCCGTCATTCAGGCGCTGCTGAACAGCTTACGCGGATCGGTTTTGCTTTGGCGGGTAGTACCTAGTTGGTTCCAGCTTTCAACGAAGACGACGACGACGGCGACGACGTCGACGAAGACGGCTAAACAGAATACCAGACGCAAACCTGACTAGGGAAGACTAAATATTTTCATACTTTGCCGTTGACGTCCAAGAAATCGAGGACGCGATGCGAAGGGACGTTATTCTAGAAGTTTTTAAACATTTCCGGTTGGCATAATATCATCCTTCGGAAGAATTAAAATGTGAAATTATGCAAAATTGATTAATTTTGTTTTAAAAAAACTTTTTGAAATACATTTGAAATTTTTTATTGCTTAAAATTGAAAAACTTGTACGAAATTAAAATGGTAAAGATCGTTAATATGAAACATCCTTCGCTTTTTTCTTATATCAGAAGCTAAAAAAATGTTTTTTTTGCTATATCTTGAAACTTAAACGTTTCTGGCTTAAAAATTTTACCGGGAATTTCCTTCTGTTTTGTTTGCTGGCTTTTTTTTTATTTTATTGAATTTCTACAATGTCAATCTTTTGCATGCTTTCTGAATGTTGTCATGGAATTGTTCAATAGCCACATCACTGTCGATGTTTATCTGAGGATAAAACTGGAACCTTCGAACACTTTTTTGATAGGTTATCTCTTTGCATAATTTTTGGGATGGTATCAAAATAATAAAAGGAAAATAAAAACCATTTATATTCCAGTCAAAAATCATCATGTTTTCTCCTGGTAAAATTTATTCAAACTTAAATAATCTTAATTTAATTTTAGAATTTGGTATCTGGATCTGCGAATTATATCTTAACTTTGAATATTAAAACTTATTTCTCAATATGAAATATGTACTTTATAAACCTTTCCTGAATTCTACTCCTTATTTTTTTTTAAATAACAATATCAACAAGAATTTAATGTATGGATTTTGAAAATGTTAAAACCACTTAACTTTTATTGAAATTTTTTGAGTTTGAGATGAGAAAATAAAATCTGGCAGCGATATTAGGAATTCAGGTTATGCTGGTTGCACCGAGAAGAATCATGTCGAAATTCGAAAACCGCAATTGTGTAGATTGGCCCTCAATCTAATCTGTATAAAATTTCAACTCCAGCCCTGTCTAATCCAGTTTGAGAGGTGTCTCAAAGGGCTCAATTTTTGTTTTTTACCCCAAAAAATCACCTGAGAAGGTTCGTAAGATAACCGGAAAACCGAAATTCAAGCTTCGATACCAAATGACTTAAAACTGTTTAAAACGACGAATGATATTTCGATAAAAAATTTGTACAAAAAGTTGGGTTTCTGGGACACAGCAGTTTTTAATCTAAGCTCTGGCTTTGTATGAAATGTTTCAGAGATGCTTTTTAACATTAATCACAAATCACTAAAATCGGCTTGTTAACTAATTGAATTCATCTTAGACATAATTTTTCACATACTTTTGTTTTTCGGTTTCTACCGTCGAGAAAAGAAAATTGAAAATATTTTATATACGTTTCTGGATATATTTTACAAATAAAGCAAACATGTTCCAAGTTGTAAAAGAAAATTCTAGAGAAAAATCAAAGTTTTAATAAGATATTGAATCCTCGACCCATTTAAAAATCTTTTTTTGAATAATAGAACAATTATCTGCATCAAATTTTTCCCGCCCAAGTTTATTTTCTTCATTTTGAATTAAGAAGAGTCAGTAGAGTCAGTTAAGTGAAATCTTGAATTTTCTATAACAAGGCTTAAACTTTTTCTAACGTTAATTTTTTCCTAAGATTTAAGATTTTAAATGAGCTTCAGATTATTTTATTTTGTTCAAATTTGTTCCCTATATTACTCATTAGGAAATGTTAAACATGACGAGTGATATGAATTGAAATTTTACAAAAGATTTTATTCAAAAATAAAATAATAATTCGAAATTCAAAATCATGCCACAAATAATCGTTTGAAAATAAAAATACATCCAGCCACAAATTCAATTTTTTTTCACTTTCTTAACTTTTTTGTAAGGAGTTTTCTCTACCAATGACAATAATAATAAGTTTGAGAACACTATTAATCAATCAGATTTTCAAAGAATATATTCCAAATCAGAAAACTTAATTAACGTTCAGGCCCTAGGGATGAATGACAGCATGCTGTTAAATTCCCGGAAAAAAAAATTAACGTTCACATGAGAGTTTGGAATAAATCGATGTGAAAGATATGATCGGATATTGAAACTTAAAATGATGAAACTGGGATCTTCAAAATTCAGAAACTTTTTTAGAAAGGTTCAGAATTTTTTAGAAAGGTCAGAAAGGTCAAAGTTTTCAAATGAAGGTTTTTTTTTCTTGAAATAAATATAGGCAAAAAAGGAGTCTCTAATAGTAATGTATACTGCACATAAATTGCATATAAAATTTGATTAAACAAACAGAAACATGTATAAAATTCATTTTCAGACCTATAAATTAATTCGTTTGTCAATAAGTTTGTAAGCGAGACATAGTGTAAACTTAGAATCATTTTCAAAAAAGTTCCATTTCTTTTATGTACTATTTTTGTAATTTTTTACTTTAAACTGGACTTTGTTGAAAACCAATCAAATAAGAGATGCAACGAACAATAACTGATAATTTTGAAGATAAACATTTTACCTAGGACATATAAAAATTGCACTTTGATCAAATCCGTTTGCAGTTGTCCCGGTGTACCTTATATTGTTTGAAACCGAACTAATTTATCCACAAAAAAAGCTTTGTTTATAGTTTTTTTTTACTGTAAACAAAGGAAAATAAATCTACTCAAAACGACAGAATTTTGAACATACAAATGAATCCATTTGACTCGAACCTGAGGTGTAGACAAAAAAAAACAGTTGTATTCATGAAAGTTATTGAAAGTAAACTTAATAATTCGTGTTATCAGGGCTTTGGGAAGAACCTCATGAGGGGGGCTTCTCTGAACTGATTTTTTCTATGATGAAAAAGCTTTAAAAAATGTGTTCTGTTATTCATATTTAAATTCTTTTAGATATGTAGTTTCTAGTTGCAAATAGCAAATGTTTTAAAAAAGTACTAAAATTTTAAAAACAGTAAACAAAATGTGTATAATAAAGCTTCCAGTAATAAAATAGCAAGACAGTTTTAATTGGTGTTTTAATTATTAATTTTTGTTCAAGAGTCTGGCAGATTAAAATTGTTTCATTCAAGCAAAGAAAACGTTGATTTAAGCAGCCTTCAATTTCTTTTTAAAAAAACAGCTTATTCTATGCCTTATTTAAATAAGCCTAATCGACCAAACTTTTAACCTAATTGAAAGATATCAACTATCAATGATAGTATATTAAATTTTCAAAAGTAAAAGTAAGAGATCAAAATTGATCGATTCTTGCAAATCCGATTCTGGATTATGATTGCATTTTGGAATTTGACTTGTGATATTGCAGAAATGTTTAACAATACACCGAGAAAATATGGAATCCCCTGAATTTTTTTTCCGTGAAGATTACATGTTTCTTTATCAGCAAATATTTTTCATTTTGATGATTTTTCCAAGATCAAAATCAGGGTTTTTCAAAAGGCAAAACATTAAAATTAAGCTAAAGTTATCCTTTATATTGGTATTTTTCAGTGACTTCCATTTGGCTGGTTCGTATCTGCAATACTTTGGTACATTGTTTCATTTCGTAATATTTGAGTTTACATTATTTACATAAAAAAATTCCTTAACCTAGATTTCAGAGTGGTGGAATTCATCCCCTGGACCTCTGGCTTATACACCAAACACGTAAGATTAAATATTCTATCAAAATGATAAGTCTGCACTGCCTACCAATTTGAACTACTCATTGAAATAATAGTTTTGATATTTATTTCTTGGATGTAAAACTCGTTCACAAGCTGAAATTGAGCTTGAATTTTGAATATTGGCTATGTACCTTCAAATTCGAATTTTGAAGCTGTTTTCCAATATTAATACGATTTCTTAATAAGAATTCCAAATCCGAATTTCAAATATGAGTCGAGATGTGACATCGGCTTTAAATCTCCTAACACATTTATTTGTAATCTAAATTTTGAAGTTTTGGTTTTTAATCTGTATAAATTATTCCGTTTTTTAATCCGACTTGTGGAACTAAATTTAAATACAAATTTCAAATAATGAATCTGTTTCTGAGTTTTCAGTTTTGATTTGCCATTTTAAAGATTTGATGTTTAGATTCTGCATTAAAATTTTATTCAAGAACTTTTATCTCGAATTTCTCAAAACAAATATATAGGATTGTTTTTAATTTTATTTTTTTATATTATTAAAATTATTATCCTATTATAGAAAATGCAACTGAGTTTCTAACAACCTTGGTCAAAATTTGTATAAAATGCTAAACCTAATTAAAACCAAGATTTCAAAACAGCATTTAATATCTAATTTTTAATGATTATTCGAATTGAAGTTCAGGAGTTCTAACATAAATTCAATTTTGAGTTTGATGACATGGAACATTAATTTCAATCAAGACGTGAGAAATTTAAAAAAAACTGTGACAGAGTTTTGTAGCTGGTATTAGTTTTTGAGGTTTTGGTATCAACTCCGTTTTAGCTTATTTTATAGTGATTAATCTTTTGTCACGGTGAAATGTGTCTTAGCGACCGCCATTTTTTTCTTTAGTACCTAAGCATAAAAAAATGTGTGTATTTTGTCACAAAAATTTTGCATGTTGGATGTTTTGGTACAACGAGAGGAAAAAAAACGCAAGAAATCAGGGAACTTCTATACTTATTTCTTCAGGAATTTTCATTCTATTGGATGATTCATCCCATGAACTCCTATACTCAATAGCAATTTGGCCCGTGGGTCACACATTTTTCTATAGTAAGGGAACCCTAAAAGCACGCAAAAAATATTATTTCTTTTACACAAAAAGCCCTCAAATGAATATATGATGTGAAATTTTCATGAAAAAAAAAACATTTTCTGTAGTCCGCTAGCTTCAAAATAAGGCCATAGAGAATTCTTTGCAAATTTCATAGCTATTCGAAACTCACACACACTCACAAATTTGCATGCTTTTTTCATGCTTGAAATAATTATAACTATTTTTGATTCGTTCATAGTCGTTTTAAAATTTTAATGTCATTCGCGACATATATCAACGATGCAGTTAGCAGACAGTCATTGAAAAACTTACCCGGTACAACTGTGTTCGATGTTTACTTTTGGAGCTTACGGACATTGGCTCAGGAAGCAACCAACTTGCCAACTGAGCTATATCCTTGCAAACAAAAAAAACGCGTTGATCTGATAGATAAAGTCGTAAATAATGTTATCGCGAATCGCAATTCCAACAAATTTAGTAAACGATCGATAAAATGATTACTTCAAGTCGGTTTAAATCGGATAAAATAAAAAGTCTGCCATGTTTAAAAATTTGTTCTTTTGCGCGGGATTCAAGTAAGAAAACAATCTTGTTATTCTCTCTGCAAGTAGCAGAATGACAGATGGCAAAACTGACAAAAATGACAAAAATGACAAAAATGACAAAAATGACAAAAATGACAAAAATGACAAAAATGACAAAAATGACAAAAATGACAAAAATGACAAAAATGACAAAAATGACAAAAATGACAAAAATGACAAAAATGACAAAAATGACAAAAATGACAAAAATGACAAAAATGACAAAAATGACAAAAATGACAAAAATGACAAAAATGACAAAAATGACAAAAATGACAAAAATGACAAAAATGACAAAAATGACAAAAATGACAAAAATGACAAAAATGACAAAAATGACAAAAATGACAAAAATGACAAAAATGACAAAAATGACAAAAATGACAAAAATGACAAAAATGACAAAAATGACAAAAATGACAAAAATGACAAAAATGACAAAAATGACAAAAATGACAAAAATGACAAAAATGACAAAAATGACAAAAATGACAAAAATGACAAAAATGACAAAAATGACAAAAATGACAAAAATGACAAAAATGACAAAAATGACAAAAATGACACAAATGACAAAAATGACAAAAATGACAAAAATGACAAAAATGACAAAAATGACAAAAATGACAAAAATGACAAAAATGACAAAAATGACAAAAATGACAAAAATGACAAAAATGACAAAAATGACAAAAATGACAAAAATGACAAAAATGACAAAAATGACAAAAATGACAAAAATGACAAAAATGACAAAAATGACAAAAATGACAAAAATGACAAAAATGACAAAAATGACAAAAATGACAAAAATGACAAAAATGACAAAAATGACAAAAATGACAAAAATGACAAAAATGACAAAAATGACAAAAATGACAAAAATGACAAAAATGACAAAAATGACAAAAATGACAAAAATGACAAAAATGACAAAAATGACAAAAATGACATAAATAACAAAAATGACAAAAATAAAAAAAATGACAAAAATCACAAAAATCACAAATATGATAAAAATGGCAAAAATGACAAAAATGACAAAAATTCTCTTGTTTACATTCAGGATGTACGAATAAGGTGTTCAAGATCGTCCAGTTTGTATAGTGCTTATTGTTCTGACAGAAGTTAAAAATATGTTTGTATAAATATTGCCTCCACTTTGATGGTAAATGCTGTTTTCTCGTGTTTTATACGATCATTCCATTATGTTCATTAGACTGCTGAAAAAAATGACTTTTTGCTCCCATACGCTTTTTCGATGCCTTTTGGGCCACCAAGCAACAGTGCAAAATTTAAGATAATTTGGATGATTCCTGAATTAGCGCAACGCGTTTCAATTTTGTATGGAAATTTGTATGGAAGAAGAAATTTCTGCACATTAAATTGTCTAGAAAAGTCAAACAAGCTTGAAATGAAGTCGGTCGTTTATTTTAGATTTTGACTATTCCTAAGCTTCATTTTTTGCTAAAATGATAAGCAACTAAACATTTCATGAAAAAAGTTATAAACATTTCAAAATAAAAAATCTGAATCCATTGAAAAATATTCGAAAAGGACAGACTTTGCTTGCTAGAGCTTTTAATAATTTCATGAAATGTTTTTATAAAAGGTTATATAAATCAATAAAAATTCTGGCTATGCAATGCAGTTTTTTGAGAATTTTTATTCTCATCCTATGATTACACAGCTTTCAGTTAAGCTGTCAAAATGGCTTAAATTAAATTAAATAAATTAAAAAAAAAATTGTATAACATTGAATATCTTTTCTGGGGTACAAGTTAGGTGTGTTCTTGGTTCACATGAATTGTACTGCGAGAATCAAGGAATATTTTTCATGCAAATTTATATTTTTAGGATTTTTCAGTACATCTCCGGTGATTTTTCAATAAAAATTTTTGTTTTCCCATATAAATTTCCATACAAAATTAAAAATCGTTGCACTTATTCAGGATTGGATGGATCGCTTCCAAAAATTTTAATGCTATTTCTGGCAGCAAAAAAAAACAAAAAAAGTTATGGGAGGTGTAAAAATTTAAGAAATAAAAATGTTCATAAAAAGCTTGCAGCGGTCTAATGTACATATATGAAAAGAATAACAAAGCTGTTGAAAAATATATCTAAACAAATGTTTTCCGGGATCATAAGCCCCCTGAATAATTATGAGCAAACCTTATGAAAATTCTTGTGTTTTTGAATTATTCACCAAAATATTCATCTGAACTATTTTCTAGTAAAATTTATAGATCTTTCTTTCCAATTAAACGAGATCAACGAGCTCCAAAAAATGTTTCATATTATTTATGTAAGATATGAAATTCCTTCTTTCAAGTTTTCTATCGATACAATGTCAAACAATGTTAGTCAACTGTTATTTTATTGTCTGTTAGAAATTTAATTTGTTGTTTATTTGTACCACAATGAATTATAAATTGGTGTCATATCCTATTCAGACTATTTTAGAACCTTATTCCTTTTCCTAGTATTTAAACATGATATCAAAATTTTCTAACTGGATCAATTTATACACATGGGTAATCTTCAAGGATCACTGAAACTTTTGAAACAATGCACATATAATCTGAGTGCAATCCCATTGAAGAACAAATCAAATATCTCAAAAATCACACTTTTAACTTTCACATTATAGCATTGTTTGCTGATTGCATCCAGTTAGTACTCTTCTCGTAGCTTCGAGTTTTTCCCCCGGCTCATCACTCATCGTCATCCACTTTATCTGGTGAATAATGAATGAAGCAAAAGATTTTCTCAACATACCCAGCTACCTACTGGTTGCATTTGATACTGGCCATTTTATTTGTGTCCTACTCATACCCATTCCCTTTTCTACCATTCAGGCAGGACTTTGACCCCCATTTTTTGGCCCGAGTGAGAGGTTTCCGTGGCACCGGAAATAGAATGGCCAACAATCGTGCCTCGATGCCAAGACAACCCGCCCCAATCTTCCAACTTCCGGAATCTTCCTTCTGGTGTCCCTCGTTCAGGAAGTCCTAGGAATCTGGGCCGTCGACGAGATGAAGATGAAAATAAAATGAAGTGATTCTAACCTCATCAATCTCTCTGCCTCAGACATTGCAGAGCTCTTTTGTTTTAATATGTTTGGGGTGAGATTATTTTTGTGCGGTGCTTGTTATTTTTTTGAATCAACGACGGTGGAGTGAGTATGAAAAATTGCGATATGAATTTAATTTTGGGAAATGTTGTTCAAATTTGTTGTGTTTTTTTTCGTTACAAACTTTGCTAAATACACTTGGTTCGTAACTATTTTTCCAATTGTGAAATGTAACAATAAAGAATGAAGTCTACTTCAAATTGAATTTAATAAATGGAGGAATTCAAAGCCACACCATTTTCTCAGAAGAGCGTACATAAAGACATTTTGAGTAAACCCTTTCGATGATTATTGTTGTGACAACAATGAAAAAGAGATAGAAAAATGACACTCAAACAATTTGAACGTCGAAGGCAAGACATGGAAACGGAAAAAGGGGGAGCGCAGAACCACTTATAACATCAAAAAACCCAGGGCAGGAAAAACAACCGAGCCCAACAAAATCTGCTCAAATTTTCCTAAGCACGAAATCGTGTTTTTATATTAGAGAATGGCTTCATCAATCATCCCAGTCACATCCGTTTAGTCCCAAGTTCACGCCTTTCGAAGCTTTCAGGACTTTTGACCCCCTCCGCCCCGCTTTTGGGTTTGTCCTTGTTGCCTTCAGCCCTCACTTTCAGCCCCTGGACCAGGGTGATGGTTTTGACTTTTGTAGAAATGAGAGAGGCTGTGGGATCCCTCCTGGGGTGATGATGCTGCGTCAACGATTCTCTTCCCATCAGAACCTTCGAGCAAAAGTGCGTAGAATAGAATGTGGGGGTGACGAAAGTAAGGATTTTTTATTCCATCATTGCTATTTCCCACCGATTCGGTTCGGTCTCGGATGATCTATCGTTTGGTGTTTTTTTTTCTACGCTCGAAAGGCTGCGAATTTGAAAACCCCAAACGTGTCTCCCTTGCATTTTTGATATCGATGACAGTTGGAACCAAAGTCGTTCAATCTATTATAGGAGAAATTTTAATAAAAAAAATTGGAAATTTTTATTAAAAAAATATGGAAAAAATTAATTCTCATTTCCAGCTCTAAGCTAGGCCAACCACGAAAGTACAGGAAGCAAATATATAGAAATAATAATTGAGTGAAATTGTGTGAACATCTCACTTACTCAAATGCAAAACCAGCTGCACTTTTGTAAAATTTCAAAATTTGCGAATTTTACCAATTCTGTAAATTTTACAAACTTTGTCAAATGTCGGGTCACATAAATTTTGTTCAAAAAAGTTAAGTTTGACAAAATTTGTCAAAACAATTACATTAACCAAATGGAATTATTTCATAAAAATAATAAAACCTACAAAATTGACAAAAAGAAAAAAAAATTAAATTAACAAAATTGACAAATTTTCACGAAATTAATACAATTTCTAAAAAATAACAAGATTTACAAAATTTAAAAAAAGACAGACTGGACAAAATTGTCACAAAACTAACCTAATTGACAAAATTGACAAAAATGACAAAATTTGACAATAATTGATGAATATATCAATAATAACCAAATTAACAAAAATGGCCGAAACGACAAAATATACAAATTGCCAAAAAAGACCAATTGGAAAAACTTGTAATGTTGAGAAAAATAGACCAGACTGACAAAATTGGTTACCATTTTCATAAATGACGAAATTGATAAAATGAACTAAATTTAAGCAATTGAATAAGATTTAAAAAATTAACAAAATTTAAAAAAATTACTAAATTTACAGAAATGACAGAATTTACAAAAATGACAAAAATGACACAATTGACAAAATTGACAAAATTGACAAAATTGACAAAATTGACAAAATTGAAAAAATTGAAAAAATTGACAAAATTGACAAAATTGTTACAAAACGCACCTTATTGACAACATTGACAAAATTGACAAAACTGACAAAATTGACAAAATTGACAAAATTAACAAAATTGACAAAATTGACAAAATTGACAAAATTGACAAAATTGACAAAATTGACAAAATTGACAAAATTGACAAAATTGACAAAATTGACAAAATTGACAAAATTGACAAGATTGACAAGATTGACAAAATTGACAAAATTGACAAAATTGACAAAATTGACAAAATTGACAAAATTGACAAAATTGACAAAATTGACAAAATTGACAAAATTGACAAAATTGACAAAATTGACAAAATTGACAAAATTGACAAAATTGACAAAATTGACAAAATTGACAAAACTGACAAAATTGACAAAATTGACAAAATTGACAAAATTGACAAAATTGACAATTTTGACAATTTTGACAATTTTGACAATTTTGACAATTTTTACAATTTTTAGAATTTTGACAATTTTGACAATTTTAACAAAATTGACAATTTGACAATTTTGACAATTTTGACAATTTTGACAATTTTGACAATTTTGACAATTTTGACAATTTTGACAATTTTGACAATTTTGACAATTTTGACAATTTTGACAATTTTGACAATTTTGACAATTTTGACAATTTTGACAATTTTGACAATTTTGACAATTTTGACAATTTTGACAATTTTGACAATTTTAACAATTTTGACAATTTTGACAATTTTGACAATTTTTACAATTTTGAAATTTTGACAATTTTGACAAAATTGACAATTTGACAATTTTGACAATTTTGACAATTTGACAATTTTGACAATTTTGACAATTTTGACAATTTTGACAATTTTGACAATTTTGACAATTTTGACAATTTTGACAATTTTGACAATTTTGACAATTTTAACAATTTTGACAATTTTGACAATTTTGACAATTTTGACAATTTTGACAATTTTGACAATTTTGACAATTTTGACAATTTTGACAATTTTGACAATTTTGACAATTTTGACAATTTTGACAATTTTGACAATTTTGACAATTTTGACAATTTTGACAATTTTGACAATTTTGACAAAATTGACAAAATTGACAATTTTGACAATTTTGACAATTTTGACAATTTTGACAATTTTGACAATTTTGACAATTTTGACAATTTTGACAATTTTGACAATTTTGACAATTTTGACAATTTTGACAATTTTGACAATTTTGACAATTTTGACAATTTTGACAATTTTGACAATTTTGACAATTTTGACAATTTTGACAGTTTTGACAATTTTGACAATTTTGACAATTTTGACAATTTTGACAATTTTGACAATTTTGACAATTTTGACAATTTTGACAATTTTGACAATTTTGACAATTTTGACAATTTTGACAATTTTGACAATTTTGACAATTTTGACAATTTTGACAATTTTGACAATTTTGTCAATTTTGACAATTTTGACAATTTTGACAGTTTTGACAATTTTGACAATTTTGACAATTTTGACAATTTTGACAATTTTGAAAATTTTGACAATTTTGACAATTTTGACAATTTTGACAATTTTGACAATTTTGACAATTTGGACAATTTTGACAATTTTGACAATTTTGACAATTTTGACAATTTTGACAATTTTGACAATTTTGACAATTTTGACAATTTTGACAATTCTGACAATTTTGACAATTTTGACAATTTTGACAATTTTGACAATTTTGACAATTTTGACAATTTTGACAATTTTGACAATTTTGACAATTTTGACAATTTTGACAATTTGAAAATTTTTAACAATTTGATAGTTTTGACAATTTTAACAATTTTTGATAACTTTGACAATTTTGATAATTCTTAAAATTTTGAAAATTTGAACAATTTTGTTACTTTTTTCAACGTGGTCATTTTTTAAATAATGCATCAATGTAAATTTTATCATACATGTCGCTTTTTAGAAATATTGGAAAATGTTATGGCATCCATTGTATTTGAATTTTGTTGATTTTCATTTGTCTCATAATCAATAAGAAAAACTTTTGATTTGACTTTTCCACTTTTGATCTTCGACAATTTGTTGAAATTATAGAGTTCCAGGTTCAATTTAAAGTACAAATAGTTCACTTTGTCAGTCAATATGTTATTTTTTAAGCCTTCATATAATGTGTGACTTTATTGAGATAACTTTGGTTTTATAACCTTACCTTAATTTTTTTTTAAATTCAAAACGCGCAATTACGTGAATTCAATTTCAGTTTGAAGTAGCCAATACAAAAAAATAATGAAAAGTTGATATAAAAAATTCAACTCACAATTATTTTTAAAGATGTTGCTCTAATGTTTTTGGTTCTGAAGCTCTCTGGAGCCACCCACATGAAATGTCGTGAAACAGTGAAATGTGAAATTTTTCAGTTTATAAATAATTTTTAACGAATTCAAAAATTAAAAAACCTTGTTTTATCCTAAAATGCCAAAAGTTTGAAAAAAAAAAATGTTCCGGTGCATTGATAATCCTGTGCAAAACTTAACAATTATTTTATCCTTTATTTTTTCATTCCGCTATTTAGTAAAACAGACAGATGAATTTGTGGAAGGAGTTTTGAGATATCAGAGTGCATAAAAATAAATAATTGAAAAAGTCCAAAAATGGGACACTTACGACCATGATGTACCATTTTTCAGACAGGACATACACATCATGTTTCAAAACTTACCAATCAGTTCAAGTTGTAATTGGATTTTCATTTGGGTATAAAATAAAATTGCCGGCAATTACCCAGATTTTCGGTCGTCATTTTTTCAAATGAAATGCTCGGATTTTGCCAGATATTTATTTAAAAATGCACGGATTTTGCTGACCTGGATACGCGCACATAAAATTCTGGCTACCTTAGTGTATAGCCTTTTATAATCATTTAAAAAGAATTTGAGAGTTTTGTGCAAGTATATTATTAGTTACAAAACAAATTGTTTGTATCATTAATTGTAAGTATTTAAGAAATTCATGTTAGAAATTTCAATATTTTTCGGAATTGTTTATAATTTTTTATATGAAATTCAATTACACTAGTTTACAAAATATATAAAAAAAAACGTGAACTTGATTAACTGACCAACATTTTTAATGTAGAATCGAGCGCTGAATCCGAAAATGGAATTCAAAAAAATCTCAGTAGAACCGTTTTAAACTTATGCTCCAAATTTGAAATTTCGGAAAAAATTAAAAAATTCTTGTACTTAGATTAAAGTATCTTGGACGGCACAACAGTAATTTGAAATCACTCTTTTGCATACTGAAGGTGATTAAATTTTCTATTGATCATCTGAACACTGTTTTTGCATTTGACCTACATTATTGTTGATATTAGTGACTTAATGAGAGAAAAAAATTATAAAAAACGCATTTTTTTAGAGAAAATTTTGTTTCAACGAAAATTTAAGACTCAATAGTAGCATTTAAAAATCTGATTTTACTTTGCCCTAAAATGTCAATTCAAAACAAAGATTTCAAGTGGTTGTTTATCAAAATCGGTTGAAAATTGAAGAAGTTATGGCTACTTTACCATAATAGTATTTTTTTTAGTTTTTCATAATTTAACGAACTGCAGTACACTTATCATAGTATAGGAAGGATGAAACATGATAAATCACACTCGCTCCAAGAAATCTTTGTTTTGAATTGACATTTAAGGACAAAAGAAAATCAGATTTTTAAATGCTACCATCGAGTCTTAAACTTTCGTTGAAACAAAATTTTCTCAAAAAAAATACGTTTTTTATATTTTTTTAGCTTAGCTTAGCTTGATTGACTACTCACATCCACCTTAAATCATTGAATTTGAAATGCAACATTAAAATATTCTAAATCAATAGTTCATTATGAGCATCGTCAACCTTTGATTGTATTTTTATCGGTATTAAAAAACGCATTTCAAATTCCATGATCGCAGGCGTGGCTCAGTAGAACGAATTCCACATCGCCAATGGTTGCTACTCCGTGATTGACCGAGGCCATCAATTTTGTCCAGAGGTCAAATGAATGGTATCTGGGATTGACAGCACATTCACAATGAACAAAACTGATGCTCTCTCTTTACACATCAATAACGGCGCCGGCCACGTCCTAGTAGTCAATGGATAGGAGAAAAAAAGAGAAAAAGGATTGAAAGAATAATAATTCATGCTTTAGGACCGAGGTCACCTCTGCATCCAAGCAAAACAATTTTTTGTGTGGATTGGGTGAAAAGGATATAATCAGGAAACACTTTTGACTAGTGTTATGCAATCTGGGTTGAAATCCTATTGTCTTAAGCTCCTGTGATTTCGTATTGAAATTATTCAATTCAGATAACATTTTTTAATAACTACATAATTAAATTTTGAATAGATATCATAAGGGTTACCATTATAACTTGTCGCATACTTAACTCCCTGCAACAAATCAAATAGTTTTAATCAAAACCCGAAACATTTTTTTATAAATTTAAGTGAATCATTAAATTTTAGAAGATTTGAGTTTGAAATTACAATGGTTTGATCTTATTCTTTACGTACTTAAACTAATTTTCAATATTATTTTCCGTGCATAACATACTATTCACTACTAGCTGTTTTTTCCTGGAGACATCAATCAACATTTATAAATAAAATAAAAATTGTTTTCTGATGAAATTACCTCACTTGTAAATGATTCTCAAAAATGTAGAAATTTAACGAAAACACAAAAGAAACGTTGACTGGATTGACTGAAAATAGAATCATGTTAAATGCAGCAGTTTTGTAAAAATCTAGGTCCGTTTATCATATTCGTTATGCTTTCACTCCCAGTGAAGTTATTTCAGTAGGTGAAATCGTACATCCCATATTCTCAAGCACATTGAAACACTTCTACACGAAACCACAGGAAACACATTAAAATATACGGGACTCGTTTTAAAGCTATCAATCTACGGAAAGGTAAAACCAATCACCTTTTGGCAATATTTCACGAGAAAAATTATTGCAGAGCTAGCCTCGATTAGTAATAATAACGCATTACTTAAGAAATTAAAAATATATTCCATTATAGTTCTTCAATATGAAACGGAAAACCGGCAACAGGCGAACTTGCCGCTGTAGGATTACAATTTTCCCTTGTTTTTTGAGATGACACGCTCACGCAATCTGGAAAAATGAAATCATTCGAAAATCGCATCAAAATAATCAAAACCCGCGCATAAAAAATAAAGGAAGTTAATGTACGATGACTGAGAAATGATTTTTTTAATTATGAAATATATCAAATTATCCGTCTATCAATTTCTTCAAAAAATGTTGGATTTTTTCAATTCAAATTGTAAAAAAAGTTGAAATTAATTTACATCGTACAATTCTAGACAAAAAACTTAACAAATTCCACTTATCTTAATTGAGATACGGATCATAAGGGCCCAGCTGAATCCATTATCTCGCGTGCTTTTTATATTTCTTTCGAGGTCATCACTTGATCGATTGGGAGGAAATGGTGGTCTGCGAGGACTTTTTGATGAAACTCCACTTAAACATCACAGAAAACATTAAAATACTTCACTTGAATCACAAACAAACGTATTTTGTCACCAAAAGTTTAAAATTTTCATTATTTACGAACTTTATTTTCTCAAATGCGTTTTTTATATTTTTTTTCTCAAAAAGTCATTAATATCAACAGACATGCCAATGATCTTTTTTTTGTTTGGATTGCGAGGCCTAAATATGAAAAATCTAAATTGTTTTCACTTCCTCTCTATTGCGCTCACCTTCATGGTTGACCTAGAAAACTGGATTTAGTTTCAGTTTTTATTCATTAATTTATAGCTCAGTTGTTTGTATTTGTTAAAAATATTACACAATGCCCATAAACTTTACGTATTATTAAAAAAAAAAAAAAAAAAAACAAACTATAGTGTATTAGTCAATGACACAATTTGTTAATTTCAAACAAGATAATTCGAAAAAAAAAATACAGGAATGATTTCACAAAACCCCGTCGCAGAATTGATAGTGATACTACAAAATAAAGATTTGTTTTTGTCAGAAAACACCATCTTTCGGTCAATCTTACTCAGTCAGATGTACTTCTCAAATCTTTTAAATTCTTGCTGAATCTGTCATTTAATCTTGTTGATTTTGTTCAAATTGTAGTAAGTATGGGTAAACGTTGGAAAGCTAGTTCCAGTTAATGGAAAACGATCAGTTTAACGATTTTCCAAACTTGAATTGAAATTTAACTTCATACATTTACGACTTTAACAAGATTTTATTTCTTAAATAACAGAAGATTTAAAAAAAATCGACCCCCCTTTGCTCATCCGGTGTTACTGCAAACGTATCGTCAATTGCTCTCTTCTCAAACTGGTCTCCAAAGCATTGTTTCGCAGTGTCTCAGATTCATTGAAAACGGTTTGGTTCAATTTTGTTTTGGTTCAATTTTCACCCTTCGTTTGAAACCGAATGACGACGATGACGACGACGACAACGACGAAGATTCATACATTTCCTTCCAAAAGCGAATGGAAAGAAAAGAAAAATCGGTTGCCAAATTCGGCACAGAAAGTCCCAACCAGGGGGAAGAGAAATGCGAAACTTGCCACCAGCAGCAGCCATCAGCTGAGGGATTTTCCAATTCCACGGAAATTGGACTTCAGGAGGCAACAAAGCCAAACCGTGTTGGGCTTTTGAGGCAGCGGGAATCAAAGTGGGGGAGATTGAAACAGAAGCAGCATCTCGGGAAAGCGATTTTTCTCTAAAGAATGTACAAAGGCGCGGTTTGAATACAAATTCAGCTCCCCCAACTCTTGAAGTGTACACTTTACGACAATGATAGCCCCCAGTTGTGTGCAGGGGAGACTCAACAAAATCGCTCAGGATGAACCAAAAACGAAAAACAGGCGTAGATAATGATGTCGATGGGTTAAACGTTTGCAGCATTACTTCGATCGGTCCGCGGGGAATTTTTCGGTAGCAACGCGAAATTTGCAACGGGTTACCGTGGAAGCCACACGTAATGAAATTTTGGATGGGGATAAAAGTTAAACGATTTCCATACCTGAATTTAGAAATGCAAATCATATTGACGGTTTTAAAGCTTCGGAAGGTAAATTAACGATTGAACATAGATAATCAAGGCAGTTTAGGGCTATAATTAATACTCACACGAAAATGTAAGTATTTAAAAAAAATCCCACGAAAAGGCATGATTAAAATATTATAATTTTTATTTTTTACTTAAAACACACTCAGGCTGGCAAATGGTAGATAATGTGCAACACGAGGCCCCATAGTGGTCATATCACCTCTTATTCACAACTCCTTTCTCAACCTTCCTGTGGTGCCGGTTGGGATGCGAATAACCTGAGCGGAGATCGGGTACCCAACCCCGGTGGATGCTTTGGTCGCATGCAGACTGAGAAGGTGGACGCACGCGTCTGTTCCCCAGGTCTGGGGCGGCGTGCAACAACAACAACCGAGCATCTGTCCTCCAGGCAAGGGCGGCTCAAACAGCGTCTGTCTTGCAGCAAGCGGCTGAATCTATGAAATGCGGCTCCCGCCAGCTAAGTCCAAGATGGCAGCCCCTTCGCAGGATAGGGACCTTCGGCTAACAACCTACTGCTCCCGATCCATAAAATTGTTACGGAATCCGAAGGAAATTACCGACCTGGAACTTTGGCGACGACTTTTAGCATGAAAACACGGACACGAATTGGAACTTGAAATGTTTAAACCCTTGCCCAACAAGGCAAACTGGCTCAACTTGCTAGAGAAGCTAGCCGTCTCAAGCTAGAAATTTTGGAACTGAGCAAAGTCCGTTGGCCTATCACTAGAGAACACAAGACACAGTCTGGGCAAGTCCTGCTCTACTCTGGCATACGAAGAGAACATGTTACTCGGGACGGAGGCGTTGGTTTCCAGTTAAGCCCGCAGGCCTACGCGGCCCTCATTAGATGGGAACCGATAAACGAAAGAATAATCGTAGCCAGATTAAGAACACGGGTTAGAAACCTTACAATGGTTCAGTGTTTTGCGCCAACTGACGTTTCCGATTTGTAGGAGAAAGAACAGTTTTACAGTCAACTGAACAGCGTGGCTGAGAGAATTCCGAAGGGTGACATTCAAATCCATTTGAGCGACTTCAACGCAAAGATTGGCTCCGACAATCAAGACCTTGAGCACATCATGGGGCGCCGTGGCCTAGGACAGATAAGCGAAAACGCAGAGCTGTTTGTAGAATTTTGTGGCAACATCAACATGGTGATTGGTGGATCGCTCTTCCCCCATCGACCAGCAAATAAGGTCACTTGGGTATCCCGAGATGGCCGAACAGAAAATCAAATTGACCACATCTGCATCAGTCGAAAATGGAGAAGGAGCCTTCTTGATGTCCGCAACAAACGAAGCGCATACGTTCCATCGGACCATCACCTCGTCTTTGGCGAGATACGACTGAGAGTTGTGCGTGTCCAACGGCGCGAGGAGAAAGACGGGTGTCGATACGACGTCTGCCGCTAAAAGAATCCAGAGGTGAAAAGGGCATACGTTGAACAGCTAGAATCCCGAGCCTCGGAGTTGCCGACAGACGGACCAGTCGAAGAACAGTGGTGTGGAATCAAGAATGCCTTTATCACGACGAGCCATGGTACTCTCGGTAAAGTTTGTGGAAGAAGAAGTGAATGGATGTCGGATGAAACTTGGAGGATGGTCGACGATCGGAGAAAGACAAAACTCGGAATTGAGCAGGCATGTACCGGGTCAGCCAAATCAGCCGCCCGCTTACGATATGCGGAGCTGGACAAGGCAGTTAAACGAGTTTGTAGACGAGACAAGAGAGCCTGGACAAACTCCCTAGCCGAAGAGGGAGAAAGAGCCGCCGCCAATGGAGATATCCGATTACTTTATGACATTTTTTCGTCGCCTCAGTGGTGCAAGGACTAATGCAAGAATGCCGCTAAAAGAACGAGCAGGTCAGTTATTGACCGATCGAACAGATCAGCTCAAACGATGGACTGAGCACTTCGAACAACTCTTCCGAGTCACGAATAGCGATGGCCAACAGAACCCGCAGCTCAAAGCGCCAAAAGTAAGTCGCATAAATGGCGTCAACTCAAAAGCGCCTTCGCTGGTTGAAATAGAAGCGGCACTCAAAAACATGAAATCCAACAAAGCACCTGGGATCGATTGCATCCCTGCTGAATTGCTGAAAGCCGACCCTGCCCTGTCAGCACAAATGTTGCACCGTCTTTTCGCTGACATCTGGGATACTGCAACATTCCCGGCCGACTGGATGCAGGGTATCCTCGTAAAGGTCCCGAAGAAAGGAGACCTGACAGAGGAGGCTGGGTCATTCGGCCGAAAGTCATGAGGCCGAAAGCCATTCGGCCGAAGGTCATTCAGCCGATGGACGTTAGGCCGAATGGGCTATCTGGCCGAACAGACCACTAGGCCGAATGGGTTATTCGGCCGACGGTTATCCAGCCGAATGCTATTAGGCCGAAAGGACACAAGGCCGAAAGGATGTTCGGCCGAATGATCACTAGGCCGAAAGGTCATAAAGCCGAATGGTCATTAGGCCGAATGGTCATTAGGCCGAATGGTCATTAGGCCGAATGGTCATTAGGCCGAATAGTCATTAGGCCGAATGGTCGTAAGGCCGAATGGTCAATAGGCCGAATGGTCATTAGGCCGAATGGTCGCAAGGCCGAATGGTCGCAAGGCCGAATGGTCGCAAGGCCGAATATTCGCAAGGCCGAATGGTCGTAAGGCCGAATGGATGCTAGGCAGAAAGGTTGTAAGGCCGAATGGTCGTCATGAATGGTTGCTAGGTCAATAAGAAATCTTTTACACATGTCGGCATGCTAGGCCGAATGGTCGTTTGGCCGAATGGCTGTTAGGCCGAATGTTCATAAGGCCGAATGGTCAATAGGTCAATGACTATTCGGCCTAACGACCATTCGGCCTAACTACTGATCGGCCTAACTACTGAGCGGCCCGACATGCAAGAAAGCGATAATATGTCTTATAGGCCTAGCATAAATTCGGTCCAACACCCATTCAGCCTAACAACCATTCCGCCTAGTGGCTATTCGGCCAAACGACCTTCTAGCATCCATTCGGCCCGACGATCATACGGCCTAATGACCATTTGGCCTAACGATCTTTCGGCCTAGCATCCATTCGGCCTAACGACCATTCGGCCTAGTGACCATTCGGCCTAATGACCATTCGGCCTAGTGACCATTCGGCCTAATGACCATTCGGCCAAATGACCATTCGGCCGAATGACCATTCGGCTTAGTGACCTTTCGGCCGAATGACCATTCGGCCTAACGACCATTCGGCCTAACGACCATTCGGCCTAACGACCATTCGGCCTAACGACCATTCGGCCTAGTGACCATTCGGCCTAATGACCATTCGGCCTATCACCCATTCGGCCTGATGACCATTCGGCCAAATAATATTCGGCCAAATAACCTTCGGCCTAAGGTCGCATTCGGCCTATCGTCCTATTCGGCCGAACATCCGTCGGCCTTTCAACCCATTCGGCCTAGCGACCTTCGGCCTAACATCTTTCGGCCTATCGGCCTTCGGCCGAATGTCCGGCCCCCCTGACAGAGTGCGGTAACTGGCGAGGCATAACGTTGATCTGTACAACCCTCCAAGCACTCTGCAAAGTGATCCTGAACAGGATCCAGGAGAAAATCATGTGTGGACCACATCACAACGCTACGAATCATACTAGAACAAATCAACGAATTCCAGGACTCTCTTCTGCTGGTGTTCGTTGATTTCGAAAAAGCATTCGACCGACTTAACCATGAAAACATCTGGGCGGCTCTAAGGCGACGAGGGGTCCCAGAGAAACTAGTCCATCTCATCGAAGCACAATACGAGGCATTTTCGTGCAAGGACTTGCACGACGGTGTCTTGTCCGAACCAATCCCGGTAACTGCTGGAGTGAGACAGGGATGTATCTTACCACCGCTACTTTTCTCATCGTAATTGATGAAATTTTGACTGGATCGATCGACTGTGCACCGAACCAAGGATTGCCGTGGAATCCTTTGACAATGGAGCAACTGAACGAGCTTGACCTGACAGACGATATTGTTTTGCTCGCTACGAACGAAAATCCGAATCTTCAACTCAAACGTCAAATCCGTATTGCTTTACGGGTGCGAAACTGATGGCGTGGCGTGGAATCTGCTAGTTTTTGTGTACCGCTGCCTGCGGAATAATATCCACGCTTCGTGGCCTAGCAACTGAATTTCAAATGATGAACTTCATCGCCTGTATCATCAAAGGGCGCTAGAAATCGAGATTCAAGAACGCAAGTGGAGATGGATTGGGCACACGCTGCGAAAAGATGAGAACGAGATTTGCAGAGAGGCGCTTGAATGAAATCCAGAAAGACATCGACAATGGAAATAAAGTCAATAGCAGTCTAATACGGTGTTTGAAATATAGCAATCCAATCTGTACGGGTACAGCAGTGATCGGCTTTGAAAACTTATGCCATGTAGTACGGAGAAGATCGCCTAAACTTTGCATTTGTATTACGGTCAGTTTTTTTTTTCAGATTATTTTGTGTGAAACACATAAACGTCATCGCTGATTGGATATCTTTCGATTACAGTGGATATAAGATAACAAAACGGAAGTTCAACCGAATTTTTGAGAAAATAAAAAAAAACGATTTGTCTATGACCGGACACCATATTGTCGTGTATGACCGGACAAGAAAATAATCAAAATTAAACATGATTTAAACAAGAAACTTTAATTTTACCATCTCTATACTGCCGTTCAAACGAGAAAAACGCGATTGAAATATCAGCTATATTTCCAATTTTTCTCTCAAACTAAAAATTCACCGACAGTTTTTTCGTAGTGAACAGTTCAAGTTAATCATTTTACAATGTTTTCTGCCAAAAAACTTACATTTCCTACAAAAAAAACAGCAAATTATAGCCAAAAATGCTCCGTGTGACACTTTTGCGTAGAATCAGAACGCATTCCGATGTTGGTTCTACGAAAAACTGTCACGCGGCTACAATTTTTCTATCATTTTAAAAGCTTGCGTAGTTTATTTTTTTCCCAAAAACTCATGCTAAACCGTTATTTGAGAAATACATTCCTCTTTGTTTATAAAAATGTATAGTTGAGTATGGATCTTGTAAGTAGTGCCTACCGAAAAGTGTTTAGTGAAAATTTCTCTGAATAAAACACTCAAGTTTTCTCGCTCCTCCTCTGCCCTCTATTTTAGTGTTCTTTTCAGTGAATAACATTAAATTCAACAGTTTGAACTCATCTCAAGACAATTTTTCGATAAAATTTGCATTTTTTATAGAATTTTCTCTAGTGTGACATTCTTGCGTAGAACTATCAACATAGAGACAACCACCTTGATGAAAATTTCGTATAAGTTTAGAACAAAGTATACTTGTTTGTGTTTTTATTCGAAAGTTAATACTAAAAGAGACCGTTTCCAGCAAAAAAGTGAAAATGACCCAAAAGTCACATGGGACATTCTTGCTTAGAACGGCAGTATAGCACCTTCAAATGGTTAGCATAAGATAAGGATTAGTACACAAATAAATTTTGGTCCCATGAAAAACTTTAAATTTTGATGTCCGGTCATAAAAAATTTTTTCCTCGTTTTTTCGAAAAGAATGTTTCATTCTGGTTTGTCGAAAA
Organism: Uranotaenia lowii; assembly: GCF_029784155.1. Classification (NCBI taxonomy): domain Eukaryota; kingdom Metazoa; phylum Arthropoda; class Insecta; order Diptera; family Culicidae; genus Uranotaenia; species Uranotaenia lowii. The sequence goes on from NC_073693.1 coordinate 55,775,662, forward strand.
AACTTTCATTGACGGCTTCATAGGGTATTCATTATTCAAAAACCCGTAATCACAAAACCTGTGCAAGTATTTTGATTCATTTTGCTACGTTTTTGTGCCGTTGGGAAGTAATTCGTAGTGCCCAGCCATAGACAACACTTTTGGAAATGAGTGAAAGCTAACATAAAATGATTTCCCATACCACATGAACATGTGGTAAATTAATTTATTTCTTATATTGTTTGGTGATGAGAATATTGATAGATACTCTTCAAATCAGTGGAGAATTCAATATTTACAAAAATATGTTTTTGAAGTAATTGCTAAAAAAACCTTAAGGGTCCGCTAGACGACAAGTTCCCCCTACATATAGGAATCATATCTTAAACTTGATACTGTTTCTCACAGTGAACTATGAATATTAGTTTTTTTTATTCATTTCAATAATATTGATTTAGTTTTGAAAATAGCGAATTATTCAAACAATCAACTCTATTATGTTTGGTTTGTAGAAAACCGACCCTCTGAAGAAAAATACACGACAGCTTTCAAAACATTTTTTCGTTACTAATTTTTACAAAAAAAAAAAACGTGTCGTGAATTCACTCATCCGCGCTGTTGACATTTGCTAACAATTTTAAATAAAACCACAATTTTTTCATGATGATTCTAAATTCATTTATTTGCTAAACTTTGATGGCCTGATAATGCACATCCATTTCCTATTTCATAACTCAAGGGTTAGATTCACTTGAAGGAGTACCGAATAAGGTTAAAAAGAAATCATTCTTATTTAAAGCTGGGTTCATTTTGAAATGCGACATTTTCCTTTGTCAATTGCTTATTTCCTCTTTATCGAAGAAGCAAAATTTGTACAGCATTTTGATGTCTGTGAAAAGTACTATCCGAGCATTTTTTTTCTTCAAAATTTAAAGTTTACGGGGTTTTGAGATATATTCGTTGCATGGGAAAAAGAAAAAAAAACATTCAAACAGTTTCAATCAAACTCCATCAGTATCAAATCGCTAGCTGACAAATCCGTTGTAGGATGAATGATGTAAAAGTATGCAAAAACTGTCAAAAATGTTCAAAAATTTCAAATTAAGCGTTTTTGTAATGCACATGATCGGCAATAACGGTTAAAGGTCATCAGAGATGTCAAAACTCATAACCAGAATTTTTAATTTTTCATAAGCGAAAACCTAAGTGTAGATCGTTGAAATCTCCGAGAAGTTAAAAGTGTTGCCTGGCTATGAGTCATTTATACCTAACCTCAATCAACTTATTTTTGCTAGTTTCAGAGCTCGTAAGCTGTAAAGCCGGTACCGTGGCAACGAGATAGATGATTTTTGATGGACTACAAAATATTGTGAAATCCCATAACTCTAGCGGTTGAATTCTATTACAATTTTGCGCGTGGCAACGTCCTTGGCAGATTTAAGTATGTATTTGTTGGTTGTGTTGTAAAAAATATGATGATATGCCAGGACTCAGCTCATGTGAAAAAAACAAGAACTTACAAAAAGCAAAAAGTACTTTTCATTTTCGTAGATGACGGAAAGAGTTAAAGAAACATAAGCTATCAAAGAACGAAAGAACATAAGCCGTTTTTTTTTTTTTGGTTACCCAGGTGGTAAATTCGAAGAAGGAATTTTACGAATTGTTCCCAATGCACGTCGAGTGCCGTGTCTACATGGGAACAATGGGTCAACTCGTTATATACTCATCCGTATATACATATGCCCTAAACTCCACCTGGGGCGTCAGACTAATTCCCAAACCGGTACCTGCCCTAAGGCAATACTTCGGTAAGGGGGTGTCTAATTCACGCATAGCGCTACTTTCGCAACACTCGCCAAGAAGTTCATATTTTAATTAAATATCATCCTGACCGCCCAACATCATCTTCACGTCCCATCGGCTACGCGGATTGTTTTGCGTAGTTCATTTCATAGCTTCGGACTCTTTAAGCTTAGTAAAGTTAACCTACGTTATCCTGCGTCAATTGCAATTTGCGTCAGTCTCCAACTCCTTTGCAAAGCAGCCATTATCCGGGCGAGCCCATCACTGACTGCCTGCCATGTGTTAATGTCATCACACATCTTCTGCAACATGTTGTCCGCTGTCGTTTCTGGTCCGCAGGCGGCGAATATGTTGGCACGTTCCTCTTCAAATCTTGGACAATAGAATACCACGTGTTCGGGTGGCTCGTCCACGTCACCGCATGTTAGGCAGACCGGCGAGGCCGCATGTCCGAACCTGTGGTGATACTTCATGAAGCATCCATGACCAGTCAGGAATTGCGTCATGTAGAAATCCACTTCGCCATGCTTTCTCTCCATCCACTCTTTGATGTTTGGGATCAAACGATGGGTCCACCTCCCTTTTTCCGAGCTGTCCCACAGCTGCTGCCGGTTAGCCATGGAGCTATCTCTGGCTCGTGTTCTCACGTTTTGCATGCCTCTATTTTCGTAGCAATATGAGTCCTCCACCAACAAAACCGAGATGGGCATGACTCCCGCTACAACGCATGCAACCTCCAACGAAACGGTGCGGTATGCACTGATGACCCGCAAATTCATTCGCCTCTGTACACTGTTCAGCTTCTGCTGGTTACACTGGATGTTAAGACCAGATTTCCAAGCCGCCCCTCCATATCGAAGGATTGACGAAACTACACTCGAAATTATCCTTCGCTGACTACTTCGGATCCCCGAGTTGTTCGCCATTATCCTCGTGAGTGCGGCCGTTGCTGTTGCCGCCTTCTTGCACACATTTTTTTTTTTTTCCTTGTAGGGGAGAGCCCACTGCGACCAGTAGTTGATCTATTGTGGTAATTACCCCGCGTTACTGTATGCTATCAGGCTCACCTGCACTATGGGTTGAAGTGACAGTTGATTGCTGACTAGGCATTTTATCCCAATCGGGTATGATATCAAAGATGTATGATATAACCTTCTTAGGGCTGATATTCAACCATATATCTTGTGCGCTTATTAACTTTGCCCCAAGAACACGCTCTCTCCTATTTAGGAGGGCGCAGCAGTTGCATAGAAGATGCTCTGCAGTTTCTTTTTCGAACCCGCAGAACCGACAGTCGTCGTTTTGAATAATGTTTATCCTTTTGAGATGCTGTTTTGTTGGACAGTGTCCTGTCAATAGACCAGTGTAAGTACTTAATTCGTGCTTACTTAAGTTCAACATGTTTTTGGAGAGTCGTGCGCTTGGTTCAATGAATCTTTTTGCCTGAGTTGCTCCCTCTGCTGTTCTCCAGTTGGAGACAATAGTGGTGCTTTCCCAGTTCTTGAGTTCCATATTCAAGGCACTCCTAGATACTCCGCAGAAAGGTTCAGGTCCAATTAACAGGCCCTGAGATCCTTCCCTAGCTAGCTGGTCTGCTTCTTCGTTCCCTAGGATACCGCAGTGGCCTGGAACCCAGAATAACAATACTCTGTTCCGTATGGCCAGGTTTCTTAGTGCAACAATACACTCCCATACTAGCTTGGAGTAACATGTGAAAGTACTTAGTGCTCGAAGAGCGGCCTGACTATCAGAGAATATATAGATACTTGTGTACCTGTATCCTCTTTTCAAACAGGCTAAAGTGCATTCTAAAATTGCTTGAACTTCTGCTGAACTTCTTGCACACATACTCAACGTGGTTTTTAAAGCTGAGCCGGTCGTCAATCATCACACCCAAATATTTAAGCTCACGCTTTGATTCGATAGTGCATGATCCAACTGTAATCCTGCCTGTTTGCGGTGAAATCAGGTTTGATATCAGGACCATCTCGGTTTTGTGGTGAGCCAACTGCAAACTTTTGGAGTGCATCCAGCTCTCTACCGCATCTACAGCCTCTGAAGCTCTTAGCTGGACGATTTCTGTAGAGTAACCCGTCGCTAGTAGCACGACATCGTCCGCGAAACCAACCAACTTTACTCCCTCTGGCAGGCTCAATGTCAGCACCTCATCATACGTAATATTCCACAGAACCGGGCCCAGTATCGACCCTTGCGGTACTCCAGCTGTAACATCCATTTCCTGAAATCCTTCGCTCGTCATGTATAGAAGCTTGCGGTTCTGGAAATAGCTTTCCACTAATTTGTAGAGATATTTCGGTATCCTCATTTTTATAAGTGAAGAAGCAATCGCTGCCCAGCTGACACTATTGAAGGCGTTACGCACGTCCAATGTTACTACCGCACAAAAACGGTCCCCTCTTCTCTTCTTGAGTCTGGCTTTATCAGCCGTTTCGATGACAGTTCGAATGGCGTCGACTGTGCATCGCCCTTTTCGAAAGCCGAATTGATTGTTGGACAATCCGCCTTCGCCCTCGGTGTACCGCTGGATACGATTCAAGATCACCTTTTCCAAAATCTTTCCAACCGTATCCAGTTGGCCTGTATGCCGATGGGTTCCCCAATGGCTTTCCTGGTTTGGGCAGCAGAACCAGCTTCTGTCGTTTCCAAATATCTGGAAACATCCTTTCCTCTATACAAATTTGCAGTGACGATCGGAACATTTCGGGAAATTCCATAATCGCGGTCTTAACTGCAATGTTCGGGAAACCATCTGGACCCGGAGCCTTTTCCAGCTGAAGGGATTTGGCGATGTCCCGCAGTTCCTCCAACGATATTAACTCCTCATCGCTCGTATCCCAGTCGTACGGGACTTGCGGCCAGCTATTAATAATATGATGAGGAAACAGCTCTCTCGTTATTTCCCTCAGTTTGTTGGGGCATATTTCAGGTGGTGTGCTACCGCTTTTGTTTTTTGCCATGACTATCCTGTAGGCATCGCCCCATGATCGGTCATTGGCATCAAGACAAAGTTTCCTTAAACATGCCCTTTTACTCTCTTTAATTGCCTTGCATAGGTTTCTTTTCGCATTTTTGAAAAGCGGCCTACGCTCGTCTCTCTCCATTTGAGTTCGTGCTCTCTGCATGTTTCCTCTAGCGCGAAGGCAGGCACGCAAATTCGCGATTTCCTCAGTCCACCAATAAACTGGTGGATGTGGGTTTCTACGATTAACTCTCCTCGTCATTGCTGCATCACAAGCATGTGTGAGTACTTTCGTCAGGTTTTCCGCCGACAAGTTTGACAGGTTTTGCTCCCACTTCAAAACCTCGACGAAGACATTCCGGTCAAATTGTTGTGTCCTCCAGCGTCGTTCACCTGTCATTACCTCTCCTCTGACTGACTGTGCACTTTCACCCACACGATAACGGATCGCAAAGTGGTCGCTATGAGTGTAGTCTTCGCTCACCCTCCAATTACTTGTCCATCTGGGACTAGCAAATGTGATATCTATAATCGATTCACGTCCCTCTCTATGGTAGGTTCTAGTATTACCTACGTTCGCCAGGTCCACATTCAGCCTTGCAAGTGCTTCAAGTAAACTCTGTCCTCTGGCGTTCGTATGGGAACTACCCCATTCCTGGGCCCACGCATTGAAATCCCCCGCGATAATAACGGGGCATCGGCCTGTGAGCAAATCGACTATCCTATCCATCGTAGCGCTAAACTTCTCCAAGGTCCACCTCGGTGGAGCGTAGCAGCTACAGAAGAAGATTCCATTGACTTTGGCTATCACAAAGCCTTCTTCATTTGATGTGACCACTTCTTGTATGGGAAACTTTCCTGTCACCCCTATTGCGGCCAGTTTGGCACTATCGGTCACCCAATTTGTGCCATTCAGGGCCCTTAAATAGGGGTCTGCTACTAACGCAATGTCTAGCTTCTCTTCCACCGCCATCTGTCGCAGTAGCTGTTGTGCTTCGTGACAGTGGTTGAGGTTGATTTGGATTACTTCCATGCCCTTGGTATCGCTGCTAGCGCCTTTTGGTAGGCAGAGCACCTTGGGTTGCCAGTTACACGGTCACCAGTGCAGATAAGACACTTCGCCGGCTTACTGCAGCTAGTCGCTATGTGGCCGGATTCTCCGCACCCCCAGCATAATCCTCGTCTGTCAACTCCCTTGCAGTCAAACGACTTGTGGCCGTACTCCATGCATCGAAAGCATACCTCTGGTTGCTGGGAGATGGTTATCTGACAAACTGACCATCCCACTTTTAGCCGCCTGCACTCGAGTGCTGCGTTGGCTGCTACCACCGGAAGCCTCACAATCGCAACCTGTGTTCCGGATCTAGGAGGACCCTGTCTCAATCGGATAGAGATCTGATCTTCGCCGATCTTACACTGGTCAACTAGCGCTGTCCTGACTTCATCTTCTGTCGTTATTTCGTCGAGGTTTTTGATACGGATGGTAACTTCGTGACATAGCGCACGCACCTCCGCCTTCTCGCCTAGAACTTCCTCCGCCAGCACCTTGAAGGATGCACTCTTTGTTGCTGAACTTCGTTTCAACTCGAGGATCATCTCACCGGAACGAGTACGACGGATCCTCCTCACGTTTTCACCTAGTCCAGCAAGCTTGTCGTCGGTCCGCATCTGACGAAGCACGTCCGCGTACGTACCCTCTGGCGCCTTAACTACGATAGCTTCACCTTTTTCCCTTACGCGGCTTCGCTGCTTTTTGGGCTTGGGGTTTGCTTTCGTAGCTCTCTCCTTACGGTGTTTACGCGTCACTGTTTGCCATTCGGAGGACGCTCCCTCATTGGGTCTGTCGTCCTTGCCTTTCAGTTGGCCAGGGTCCTGTCGAACCATCGGGTCTCGGGCCCTCTTCTTTAGGGTGCCAGGTCTTGGATCACCGGGCGACCCTCGTTTCCTCTTTACACTATTAGAGCTTCTCGGAGTAATAAGCTCATTCCTCACCGTTTGAACGAAGGCATCGATCCGTTTCGGGCGACTGACATTCGCCTTAGAGGGTTTCTCCGCCTCTGTTCCTCTGCTAGTAGCGCTGCCATTTAGCGCTCTTACCATCTCTAGGACTGCTTTGTTTGCCTCTGTAAAAAGAGCCATAGCCTTCACAAGCTTCCTTCATCGCTTCCTTCATTGCCTTTGGCATAGGAACTTCCTTCTTCTCTGGAGAGCTGACAGGCTCTCCTCTTTCTTCCGCTATGGAGCCTTCTGGAGTTTCTACCAGTTGGACAGCAAGCTGCCGAGCTGGAGATCGCCTTAGACTCCTGCCACCGAACGAATTAGCGCTTGCACCCTTCTCCGCACTCTCCTCCTTCTTCCTCTTATCATTATTTTTAGTATTTTGAATCATTAGTGAATCCCACGAATAGCTAGGGAAATATACGGTCGACTGCGCCAGTGCCCTGCTTTAGCGCAGCAAGGACTGCAATACTGTGGGGTTTGTCCCGGTGCCCCACAGGCTACCGTTATCGACTGACACATTTACAACCCGCCAGCCTTCCACCTCATAAGCACGGTCTTATGCACGGGACCGTTTTAGCGCTCCCATGAGCAGCACACCTTGGGCACATTGGGTTGTTTCTTTCCAATAGGTCCGGTAGGGTAATCCAATTCCGTTTGCCGTTGTCGTCATCGAGAGGGGGGTTGCTGGATTTAGTCGCCTCTTACGACATGGGCCAGTGACCCAGGGGCAGTATTCTTGGGCCGCTACCCCACGGCTGTGTGTGTGTTTGAGTGTGTGTGTGTGTGTGTGTGTGTGTGTGTGTGTGTGTGTGTGTGTGTGTGTGTGTGTGTGTGTGTGTGTGTGTGTGTGTGTGTGTGTGTGTGTGTGTGTGTGTGTGTGTGTGTGTGTGTGTGTGTGTGTGTGTGTGTGTGTGTGTGTGTGTGTGTGTGTGTGTGTGTGTGTGTGTGTGTGTGTGTGTGTGTGTGTGTGTGTGTGTGTGTGTGTGTGTGTGTGTGTGTGTGTGTGTGTGTGTGTGTGTGTGTGTGTGTGTGTGTGTGTGTGTGTGTGTGTGTGTGTGTGTGTGTGTGTGTGTGTGTGTGTGTGTGTGTGTGTGTGTGTGTGTGTGTGTGTGTGTGTTTGTGTGTGTGTGTGTGTGTGTATGTGTCTGTCAGTTTCCCAACACGTTTCCATAAGTTTAAAAAAAGGATGATCGTACAGGAGAATATAGGAACAAATGTATACTGCCTGGTGTGATAATTTTTTTTTCGAGAAATCAAATGAAGGCTGTTTGAGCCATCGCAGGCATCGGAAATAGCCGTTTTACCTTCGATTCCACAACAGTTTTCAAATATTTCAGAAAATGCAAGATTGAACAATTTTTTTTTTTAAATTTTAGTTTAAATCAGTGTTTTTTTGTATTGTTTACAAAATGTAGGGGAATTATGGGTAGAAATGGCACTATAAGCTCGTGCGGCATTCGAAGCTATGTCAAATTGAATTTACGAAATTTTCACTAAGGAAAAGTATATTTCCATAGATTTGGTTCATGAAGGACGGAAGATATTGAATTTCTTTGCGATTTATTTAAATGTATAACTTCCCAACGTAACAAGAAAAAATTGGAAATGGTTTACACATTTGAGTGTGGTAAAATGGAAAATTCGAAAGCATACTTCAACTACCGTTTGTTTCTTTCTGAAGAACAAGTAAAGATAATAAAAAAATGACAGTTTTCCCCTTTTAATAAAAACAAATTTTTTCCATAGGTTAAGTAATAAAAAAAAACGAAAAAACCGTAGAACAAACATTCAAAATCATGTCTACTCAAAAGTACTGGCATCCTAACAACCAACCACTAAGATCGTTTAGAACTTGTTATCTGCAATGTTACACCAACTTCCACGTTTAATTCCTTACATCCATTTCATCAAAGCCATTACCATTCAAAGGCACGTTTCTCGATTGCGAAACGTCGTAATATCGACTTTCAACTACATCGTAAAATTAGTATCAATGTACATCCATACGTGTAGGTACATGAGGGTGGCTTGGGTTGGTTTCTTACCCACCGCACCGGAAGTACCAGAATACTTCCTGTTTCCCGCTTTTGTCCCTCTTCACTGAACCAAAAGCGCTACCGCTGAAGGCACCGAAATTCCTAATGATCATTGATATGCGAGGTGTTGAGAAGAATTTCCAATGGATGGATGGATGGATGGAAGCGGGATTCATTCCGAAATGATACCTGCTTCGCTCTGAACGTTTCCATCCATACACACCTTCTCATTGTCAGGTATTTTTCTCCTAAATTGCCCGGAAGTAAGTCGATTGTATGAAATATGTAAATTTCATTATCACATTGATGATGCTGGCTGAGAGCGATCGGTTTCCGTTTCCTGGTTTTGTTCCGTGCCTTCAGTACTCATACAGAGGAAGGTGGCAAAGTAATTGACGGAGACTGTTTCGGGGCTCACATTCTTTGGAGCGGAACGAGTTTTATTGTATCATTTGCTGTTTTATTTCATGCTAAGTAGAGCGGCTCGCATTTGAATAATGATTTGAAGGGTTTTTTTCGGGATACATTTGCACGATTATTGGGTTTGTTTTGCATATCTTCAATGGTTAAACAACTGTACAAAATTTAAAAAAAAAATATGGTAAAGGAAAGTGTAATACGGTAGAAATAATTTTATAAATATGTTCATCCTTGTCAAGTACTTAAAATAAGTCGATGGAAACTTCAAATAAGAGCCGATCTTTCAGTAAACCTTCCACGTTTGAAGATAAATTTCAGTTTTTATCGTTCCTCAAATCAGGACTTCGGAAGCGTTGCTTTTTGCTAAACATTTGTCGTTTTCATCGTACTTCTTTCCTTCTTACTTTTAATTTAACCCGCCACACGTAGCAGTGTAAATCACTTCAAAGCCTTTACTCCATTCGAAACACTCGGGAAGTTTGTGAGTGTTTGCTTTTTGTTCATTTCTTGTGATTCAAGAGTAGGAACAGGACTTTTTGGAAGTAAACAGAATAAATAATTACCCATATCAATTATGGAGCCGATTGCGCAAGCATCGATGCGTGAAATGAATAACACGATAGGATAAGGAACGTTAAAGGTACAACCTGTGCATGCGCGGATCTACAGGGGGGGTGATGGGGGTGATCACCCCCCCCCCCCAAGCGGAAAAAATAAATCATCAGTAAAAATGGTCACAATTTTTTTAAACTCAATTTAGATAAAATATAACTTTTTCATGTGTCAAAATATCTTAAAATTGACATTATCATTTTTACGCGTGCATAAGAATTCAAAATCTGCTTGATAATATTCTTGAATTATGCGCGTGTATAACTTCGTGTTGGCGTCGGGCGTGCTGAAAGGATATAGCTTACACCTCACTCTTTAAGGAATTTCCTTAAGCATGACATCAGATTTTTGTGCAAATTGGAGTGAAACTTTTCACTCTCACTCTTATCGCTATGAATATATTCAGAATTGTTTAGTACGTGATTCAAAGAAAGTGTTTATTAGATGGAAAAGAAAAAGAGTATCAATCAAATTTAGGGTCATCATTCAAAATTTCGTATTTTAATTCAGATTCAATAATCAGATTCAGATTAAATAATTGAATTAGTGAGCTCAGATCGAATCCTCAAAATATCAGAATTTGAATTTATGATTGAAGGCTACGAAAAAAATTTAGGTTCTTGGTACATTTTTTTATAAACATTAACCCTTCGTTTCATAAAGTAACAAATTTGCAACAATTTTTGTATGGAAAAAGTGAAAAATCGTATTTTATTTTAATTTTTTTTCTTGATGTATTCATCATTTCCAACTGTTTAAAATGATTTTTGAGAAAAATTAAAAAATCTTGAAATGAAGGGTTAAATAACGCAATTAACTGTATTTAAAGTTCTTATCTGGAATTAAGATTTAGAAATCGCGTTTTTACATTTTAGAAGTAATGTTGAAATTCGGAAACAGATTTATAATTCAAATATTGAATTTAAGTTACAAAATTCAGATGCAGAATCAACATTCTAAATTCAGATTCATATTCAGGTCGAAAATATTTTTTTAAACCAATATAAAAATATCAATAAAGCATTTCGTTGAAGATGATTAAAATCGCAGAAGATTGCAAACTTGTTGTTTCAATTTACAATTCAATTTTTTGAATCAATGTCACAACTCAGCAAAAAATTCAAAGTAGATTTCGAGTTTATTTTGCAATTTTCGTATAATGCAAAATTAAATTATCCACATGATTTTACTTATGGAGCTGTTTTTTTTAAATAAAATATTAACTGATAATTTCAAAATAAAAAATCTGCAGGGAATTCCATATTTTCCTAATGTATTGTATACTATTTATCACAGTCTTCTCAAAAGCCAAATTTCAAATTAAAATTTTCGATTTGGATCAAGCTAGCAACAAATTTTTAATCTCTTATTGTATCTTTGAAAGTTTGATTCATTTTATTATCTCTTTCATTGAAAATTGGATTTCGTGCAACGTTTTGCAGTCGCAGTTATCCGTACAAAGGTTGACTGAAAAGAGGTTAGCGCGAAGAACTCCGACAGATTTTACACCGATTTGACCAGGGTGGGTCAGTAGGGTGGGTGCATATTGAGGAAAAGTAGGCAAGGGGTACCAAAAGTTTCTCATTGGTGGGGGGTGGAGACGGAGCGTTTTTTGACAGCGAATTGTTCGTCTACCATGCCTACGATTACGATTGCCTGTCACAAGATGGACGATTCCGTGCATTGGTATAAGAACACACCTGAAGCTTTACCCGCCTTGGATTTGACAGGTCGCACGAATGTACAAGTTCGCACAAATGTCGCAGTCATGAGTGCGCAGTCCAATTTAGTGCGATGCGATTAATATCGATGTGAATTCTTTTGTCAGAAATTAAATATTTTCTTAAAACAAACTTATTTGATGCTCAAAATCCATTTCAATAAATATTTTAACCATATCTAAATATAAGTTCCTACATTGTAATTTAATGTTTGTTTTTTTTTTACGGCGAATCAGTCCAAGTGCCTTATTCTGCGTATCGAATAAACTTGTCATTAAAAGCTTGGCCGGAATCGCCGTTAAAAAACAAACATCAATTAAAATACAGTCGACTCTAGATCAACACATTACTATTTGATATAAAGAACTATAATTCTAAAACAGCTAATAATTTTTTAAAGTTTTTTTTTATTCATGCATTGTTTTCAAATCTGTCGCCAACCCCAATAAGACGTTGTTTTAACCATAAAACCAGAGATGCTCATTTGAGTAAGTTAAATTCATACCAACAGATTTAATTTTGACTGAAAATAAAGTATTCAAAACTAAATTTCATATGGATTCATACTAGTGAAAAAAAAAACATTTGTCTGTGTTTTGCCTAAGACTAAGCCAGCCACAAACAGATTTACAGAATTCTTTGAACAATCTTTTTTTTAAATTGTCTTCAACATTGCTGAATTCTCTTCATCTTTAGCATCAACATTTTTCCTGTCATAGTTTTTATTTTTCCCAATCACTCAAAAAATTTTGGCCCTTTTTTTAGAAAACTTGCTAAATCACCCCCCCTAGAAGCAATCTCTAGATCCGCGCCTGAACCTGTGTTTCACATTTGGGTAACAACAGATTAAACGGATTTTATACAAATGACGGAAAAATTTCAATTTTACAATACATTTGACTGTTTAAAGATTCCCTAGAATTCTTGAAAGGCCGAGATAACTCTTGGTTATATCTCTTGTAGTGATGAAATCTGGAGGAGAAATATTTGCCTTGATTCAAGCTTTAAGAGAACCAAAATAAAAAATAAAAGATCATACAGGCTTGTGCGAAGGACCCGTCCATGAGAGGGGTGGGGGGCTTTCGAAATACAAATTTAGTTAAAATTAATGACAATACCAAAAATACACAATAAACATGGGAATTGATTTCGAAAACCATGGTCTTAGTTAAAAATATCACAAGAACTCTAAGAAATTTTGTTTTGCTTAATTTGAATTAGAAATATGCTTCAAAACAAATTTTTAGCAGTTAGCTATTAGGAAATATTGATCCATTTTGAACTTAAGAGCATTTATTTAAACTCATAGTTCAAAATTGAATTTTCAGTTGATAAAAAAAAATTAATTAAATTTTTAGTGCGAGTAATCAAAGTCAGAGATAATTTGTTAATTCGAATAAAATCTAAATTTTGATTGCTACGTTAATACTCATGGTCTGTATGACTACGCAGTCAAAGACATCAAATAAATTGTTAAAATATAGGACCACCAAAATGGTTAAAATCCCTTTTAAATAAGCAAAATAGAATCGAATGCTCGAATTTAATTTTACATCGAAACTATTCCAATTGCCAAAAGAAAAGTGTAAGTCCAATTTTAAAGTTGTCAATAATAAAAATATATGTATCGGTTATGAATTTTCAAGCGCAGATTAAAAATTTCAAGCTTTGAAAGTTGTGTCGCCGTCAATTGAAATATTGGGTCCTGGAAAAGACAAAATGTAGAAACTATGTTTTCTAATTGGAAATATTGATTTCTGGACTCCCAAGAAGATTATGTTTTTAAAATACAATTGAACAAAATTGTGGTAGATTTTAGTAGATATATTTGAAAGTTATACTTTAATATGAAGATAAGTCGTAAAACCTCTAGTTTTTTTATATGAAGTTTATAAGTTTAAAAATACGGCAGTTTTCAATTTAAAACTATCATTGATAATTGATCAACTAACAAATCTACACGATGAAAATAAACTAATTCTGGAACTGTTTATTGTACCTCATTCAATTAAGGATTAATATTGAGAAAATAAGGATAATGAATTATCTAAAAAACTCGAATTCAGTTCAGCAAGTTCAATTTGTCAAATCTGCAGAAGCCTTCAAAAATATATGATATTTGTTTTTAAAGTAATTTTAATTACACTTAGTTCAGATCTTCTTTTCAAATTCTTTAAAAATTGATTTTAAAAATTCATTAAAAGTTCCCGTATTTTAAAGAATGAGAAAAAATTTAAAAAATCTTTAACTTTTTTATTTGCAGGGGTCATAATTAAGTGTGGTCTGCTGATAGTTGAACCAAAATCTTGATTTCGAAAATTTTTGTGACTTTTTAAAGTTTTACTCATTTTCCTTCGAAAATTAAATCTGATAAAAATGCATATTTGGATTCAGGGCATCCAAATTAATCAAAGTTATCTTATTGATACTTGAACATCTGAAAATTGTCAGTTTGAATATTAAGTTGAGCATTAAGAAAAACAAACAGAACCGAGGCTTAAATGGGTTTTTTGAAAAAGGGTTTACATCAGCTTAAAATTCTGAATCTAGTGACATAAACGATTTTGTTTATAATCAAATTGAATAATAGTGAAGTAATGGATACTGAATACTCCTGTCACATGGCTACCAATCGATTTATGTAAAAAATTTGTATTCGATGAATGGTTTTTGAGAATAAAATGGTTGGTTTCAAATTTCGTAATTGTTTAGTCATTTTTCTTAATGGAAATTGAATTTCCATTCTTAAGACGAGGTAAGGTTTTTGTGCGTCAAAATTTTATTTTCAATACAACAATTTTATTGAACTGTTAATCAAATTTTTTTATTTTAAAATTGGTTCATTTCTTGAAATGTCTTAAGCCAAGATTGACATGTTAGTTAACACTTATTTTTAATCACATTTTAGGATGATGTGATTACTCATGACTTGATTGATTTCTAGAATTGAAATTTTTTTTCGAAAAAATCTCCATAGAGGGGGGGGGGGGTTTAAACTCCTAACTCCACTCTTTCCCCCTCCCCCCTCCCCAATCGCTTGAAGAATGCTGCCCCTTATGCTTGAAGAAACATCTATTATTCAACTTGGATTAGAAGTTCTTAAAAATTTCGTGAAAATTCTCGAATTTGGCAGAATTGGGAAAAAAAAGTCAAAAAGAGAACTTCTTTAACTTTTTCCGCGGAAGTCTAAATTACTCTCTTCGTTCAGGAAAATTTATCTTTGAATTGAAACATTTTATTTCCAAATTTTTGTAATGTTCTACAGATTTACCAAAAAAGTGCACTAATTGATTAAACAAATTTTCACCTTTTTTCACAATTATCTCGAAAACAAGAACTACTGGTAAAAAATAATTCCATATTTGGAACGAGCCCCCCCAAATTTGTAAAAATCAGCTCTTAAGTTCTTTGAACTTCGGAAAATGTAAACTTCCGGGTTTGACCCCGGTCAATGGTACATTGGAAAATAAGTTTGTATTTAGCTAGATTAATTCATACTATTCGCATCGGTAAAATACTAAAGTGGGGGTAGTTTTCAAAACTGTTTTAGTAGTTGTTTTTAGATGTTGTTTAAGGAATTGACTGATACGCTACTGATGTGTTTCGTTAAAAATTTAAAATTTGAGATGTTTTTCATCACTATCTCCGAGTTCTCTTTTTACTGGATTATGCTTAGATTTGTCCAGATTTAGTGTTTTAAATTTTGAAATTAAATGACCAGTTTTACCTAGTTTTTAATTAAATTCACCCCAATCGGTACAGTGATCTCAATTGCGAATAAATTCTGCAATTAAAAGCAGCCTATAGCAACATATTAAATATGTCAAGAAGGCCTCAATAGCTGTTGAATTTTATGTTTTAAATTTGATTCCTAGAAATTAAATAACTATGATTGAAGCAATGTTAAGCTTTTATTTCTTCTCCCCTGAATCAAACCTAACTATATAGATTCAAATTTTAAATTCAAATTTATTTACCACGAATATGGGGTTTCTCTGAAAGATTTTGTGTGTGTTTTTTTAGTGTCATAAAAGTTAAATTTGATTCTTCGAAATGTGATAATTTATACCTATATGTTTCGATTTATTGGTGTTTTAAGCTGAAACAGAATCTTATCGGTGTTTTCTTAATTCAAATTTTAAAATCTTAGTAAGAGATGGATTTAGAGTTAGAAGGATCAATCAAAGGAATACAATCAAAATTTTCGTGATGCTTTTGTCAAAGTTAATAAAGCTGTTTAAAATCCAACACTTCAAATAGATCTTAACGCATAAGTTTGATTAGATTCTTCAAAAAATATGTCTTAATTTTTATTTAATCAATGGCTTGATCTCATTTATCGAAGGGTTCTACGCAGTGTTCTTACTGAAAAGATAATTAGCGGCACTAAATCAACTCGATGTAGAAAAACTTGAGATCGCTAGGTTATAGCAGAAAATATAACTATTTCTCGAACAACAAACGATAATTTTTTAAGAACTTTGTGAAGAATTAAAATCGTGTTGACAAAGGTGAATATTTTTTCCTTATCAAATTCAGGCTTATCTCAAAACTTTGCAAAATCCGGGTATTTGATTTCAAAATTTTCGTTCAAAAACCTGAGGAATACCCAGGCAAATTTACTCCAAAAAAATCGATAAAAATTCTTTGTTTATCAAAAAACATTTATAACAAGTTTTGTTCTTTTTATTATGCAAATAAAGTGAATTAATCCTGGCAAAATCCGGGCTCTTTTCAAATAAAACCAGGCCAGACTAGACTGTTTATAAATTTTGTATTAAATACCCCGGCGAACCCGATTTAAACCTGGCAATAAGGCGAGCTTATTTTAACTGAACCAAGTACATTGTAATTATTCTATTTGTAGATGTTATTTGAATTCGTTTCGAAGAGAAATAAAAAAAGAAATTAATAAAAAAAAACTAATTAATTAAATCTTGCCCGTGCAAAAGTCTTGTTCATTAGAGAACTTTTGAAATTTACATTTAACTAGAAATGATAAGAAAAACCATAAATGCACAAGAAATAAGGAAATTGATTTCTCAAACCATTTTTTACTCATGACCATCAAACAAACTCGTAAAAATGTTAAATTGTACTGATACTATTCAAAATAGATGTGAATCAGGTTTCATTCCTTACTATTTTGAGTAAGTCATTAAAAATCATTCATAATGACGTTCCTTATCATGAACAAGAAAATTGCTTGAAAATTAATTCTAAGCAGTCTTATATAAAAAAATTTAATCAATGTTCCCGAAACGCTAGAAAATACAAATAAAAATTCCGAATACAACCACAGTTAAAAACTTCGGGCATAAGATTCAGTATACAGAAATGGAATATTTTAAATAAAGTAGGTACCGTAATCCGGGGTAATATTGATCATTTTTTTCAATATTTTTCGATTATTTTTTTTATTAAGGGAAATGTTGCATGTTTCTTATTTTTAAAACCAGTACTGGACTCCTATGAACGTAAAACATGGTTGCAGAAATCTATAAGACTACTTAAAATTTGATTTAAAAATGGATTGCGTCTCTGTTTTAAATCTGATGCTTTGGGGTAACATTGGTCAGTCTCTATTTTCGACGGTTTTTACGAGTATTATTGATCATAAAAGATACAAAACACCTTCATAATATTTACACATACTAGTTTATAAATTTTATCTTGCTTTTTAACGTTTCCTTTTAAAAAGATTTATAATCGAAAAAAGAACAATTATGCTGCATACATTTAGGGGCAAAAATTAAATTAATTGCTAACAAGTTTTAGCTACAAAATACAAATGAAATTTTACCTTCACACATTCCTCTAGACCCTTCACTTTTTCCATTTTCATTTTTTCGTCAAAGTTAAAGGTTTGATAGGGTTGCTATCCATTTTTCCTATACGGGCTTACTTTTGGAATATATCCTTATTTTTTAAATTTAAAAAATTATCAATAAATAACCATAAAAAAAAGCACTACAAATACACATGTACAAAGAAAAAAAAATGTAATTCTTTCACTTTAAACAACCCGTTTGCTTCTAAATGCTTTTTGGTATCATCTGGAGAGCTGTTTGTTTTCGAGCCTTTAAAAACATAGATGTTTTAAGATTTTGAAAATGAATTTTTACTAATTGAAAAGAATTTCAGAAACAAACCAAATTTTGCTTCTGTGATACTCAATTTGTGGGCTTTCAAACGTAGAAAACAGTTTTCAAAAATTCCAACTATAGACTGAGTTATTGATGATAGTGTGTAAAAATGTATTGTTGGTCAAAATTACCCCGGTGATCAAAGTTACCCCGTTTTACGGTACCAATTTGAGAAGAAAGTATTTCCGAATCAAGTGATAATAATTGTTCATAGTAACTTAATCAAATTAATTTACATTTCTTATCTTCATTTTTTCTTGAAGTGTTGATTGAAGGTTTGATTAAAGGGTTCACTTGAAACACCTTCAAATTAAAAAAATATTTAATCGCGATATGACATGTGAATTCGATGCACATAGTGGGTGATTCAGATTAAAACAAACACACACACATATAGGATCTCAGTGAAACTTCATGTTTCTTCAGTTGGTAAAATTCAATTTGATTAAAAGAATAATATTATTATTAGGTTTTAAGAGTGTTAGTGAAGAAAGTGTGAGATAAAATCTTGATTTCCTATTCAAATTCTTTTAAGTAATCAAAATAAAAAGCCAAAAAAGATTTAGATGAAGTTCACCATTATGACTTTACATGCTCATCATTGAAAGCTTAAACTGGCAAAGTACAGGTTGGGATATTTGATTTCTTGAATGATCAATAAGAAACTAATAAAAAATTAAAATAATGAATTCCAAGTTTGTTAATATTGAAAGCATTAAACAAATACTTATTTAGTTGATATTTCGGATTGAAATGTAGCTTTGAAGTTTATGATTCGAATGAATTTTGAACTTCGTGAATTTTCGTGAAATTTTTTTAGCACGTATCCTGGCCGGACAATCCGAACAATTTTGTAGAAAATACAAGGAAAAATCCGAGCATTTCATTTTTAAATCAACGACCAAAAATCTGGGCAATATCCGGGAAAAATTTTGTCAACATTCAGAATTTTTTCTTCAAAATTCAAAATGGAACAATTGAAAATAATAATTTTTTCATCGAAATTCAAAAATAAATTTTAAATCGTATTTTAGGCTTCGAAAAATCTTTTCACGATTATTTTTGCAAAATCTGCTCAAAAAATTTTGTTTTGGTAACCAAACTAAAAATTTTTACTACACAATTTATTTTTTTTGTTTGATTTGTCAAATAAAGTGAAAGATTCCGGGCAAAAACCGGGCATTTTTTGATGAAATCTGGGCAAACGGGCTGAGCCGGACTGTTCCCAAATGTTGTATCAAATATCCGGGCAAATCCGGTTAAAACCGGGCAATCTGGCAACCTTAGTTCAAAGTTCAAAATTTCAAATTATGAACATTTGTTCATTATTGATTGAAAGACTAAAAGATTTTACAATGTTTTTTTCATATTGATAATTTCGAATCACAGGTTTCCAAAACATTATGTTTTCTCAACAAAAAATTGCAAAATTAAAAGCAAAGACGAACCTTCTCAAAAAAAAAAAAAGAATTTATACAGTACTTTTTTTAACTTAAAAAGCTTTACTTTAAAATTTATTTATTTGAAAATTCAAAAATATGAAGATACAAAAGATTTGTTTTTTTAACATTTTAGAGATATTTTTCCAATAAAATTGTTCTACCATTTAAAAAACTTTTTTAATTAAATTTAATTGATAACTTAAAGGAGTAGCAGTGTTGGTTCTCATATTTTAATAATTGATTTGAAATGTCAGATTTTGTCTATTACGTCTTGTTTCGGTGATATAGAGTTTATAATTTTAAAACTAGATTGGATTTGAGTAAAATCAATCATTGACTACTTATGAATTTACAGACCTTCACATAGGTAAAAAAAATCGATTCGGAGAGTGATTATCAAACTTTCTTCAATAAAGCAGTAATATTTAGTTTTTTTCCGAAATGCAATAACTGATAAAAGTTAAATTCTATAATTTAAAAAAAATGGAAAGATCTCTATACAAGTTCTTCTCACATTTACAAAAAAAGTTTAAAAAGGTTTTATTTCATTTGACAAATTTTGTTGGAGCCTACATAACGATTTAGTTTTTGTTTTTAGAAATATCTGAAAATTAATGTGTTTGAATTTTTTAAATTCATCTGAAATCCCGTATTTAACAGAATAGAGAAAAATATGCAAAAAAAAAATCAAACAAAAATTCTATAAGTTTTCCAAAGAAGTCAAAACTACTTGTGGTCTTGGGAAAATTGGACGATTATTCTAAAATTTTTAAATCAAAATATTTTTGCAATGTAGTAAAATGGTTTTTACCTTTTTTTCACAAGTTGCATATTTTGATTCAGGGCAGCCAAAACTAGCATCAAAAACCTCGTAGAAAAGGAAATTATGTGGCTTAATACAGTTTATCAAAACACTTTTGAATGTAGAGATGAGCATTTAGAAGACGCCTGTCACCTGTTACATGGCTACCAACTTGTGTAAGATTGACATTCGATGAGTTAATTCTTAAATAAAATTGTTGGATATAAATTCTTAACTTGGTTAGTTAAACTATTTAAAGACGAGGTAGGGTAAATATTTCAGTAACATGATTTGAGATGCAATAGAAATGGATTATTGAATTGCAAATCGAAATTTACATCTGAAATTATTTTCACTCCGTGAACGTCATGTAGTGTCGTAAAAGGAAATGTTTTAGACCTAGAGTGATAAAGTGACATGTTTGTTAACACTTAATTTTAAACACATTTTGGAATTCAGTTACTACGGTAAATTTATTTCTGGAACTGAAAATATTATTTAAAAATAATCCAAGAGAGGAGGGGGAGGGGGGATTAACCCCAATCATTTTACCCTGTTCGCAAGGCCTTGTATAAAATGGATCACTTCCTCGTTGCCACTTTGTAGAAAAGGATTAGTTGAGTACATAGTTTTTTTTTCTACAAATAATTCCTACTTGAAAAGTTTGGTTTAAAAAAATGTTATTTAATAAAAATACACTTAATTTTATTTTAAAGTAAATGAGTCTTATCACAAAACTACTTACTAGAAAACCATTCGGAAACATAAATTGAAATCCAATGAAAGCCATTCGCTCCTAATTGTGAAAGATAATTAACTTTTCTAACCCACACGCAGCCAGAAGTCTTATCAGAGCCCGGAAGAACACTGCCATTACCAGTTAGCAATTTCAACCGAGTTGAATCCTATCATCATCATCATCAGTTCATAAATGTTCACATTTCTGCCAACATTCCATATCACTGCTCATTTATTCCACTTGACTTGCCTCCCCTTGACACTGCTCTGGTTGGCGTTGGCATATCGGGCAGGACATGTTCCGCTCATAGATTCTTCTACTTAATGTCTCTTTTTTCATTCATCCATTCATTTATTCAGTTTAAAATCGAGAAGAGGGGGAGAAAGGTTCAGTTTTAATTTCTCCACATGAGTCAATGTGGGGGACGCGATCCCTAAAATTTTGCTACCAATTTGCCTGCTTGCTGCGAAGGGCTCCGTTAGGCAATCCTTTCTTTGGAACTTTCTGAATATTTTTCTCGTTTTTTCTGGTTCCTGAAATGGGGAAAAGGGAAAAAATAAGACTGTGGAAACCATGCGAAACGGGGGGAAAACAAATCGTTTGGCAGCTTCCGTTTTCAAATCCTCCGGGAGAATACTCTCCCTATCATCGTTGTTTTTTCTTTGGTGCCTTTCTGTTCTAAGAATCAGCACCAACTGTATGTTACATTCATTATCGCTATAATTACATTTAATTTAATGAAATGCCATGGAACAATTTCGCCTCCCACCCATCGTCCTGTGGCAGCAAAAGGGTAAAAATGCTCTTTTTCTCGCCGGGAGCGATTTCCCTGGAGCTGATATGGGAATCTTTTCCACCTTAGGTGGGTTCCAGAAGGCAGTACGGGACTGAGCTGACTTCACTGACAAGACTTGTGGAAAAGAAAACTTTTTATATTTAGTCACCACCTTCGCATATCAGAGCTTCAGCTTGCTAATTCCACCCCACGGAAGTGTAAGAGCGTCATGAGATGGAAGGTGAACTTGAAAGGATTTTTTTTTTGGCTTTAATTTTGCAACTAATTTCTTTGCACATCAGGACAATTTCTTGAAAAATTAGTTTCAAAATTAGTTTAAACATAAGTTTTAAATTTTGTATACAATTAATTTTTGCAAGCAAAATTGAACCGTGATATCTAAACGCCTTAAATGTATAAACTTTTGATATTACATTGACCCTCCATGGCGACCGTCAAAAATTAGATTGAATTGTATTAAAGCAAAGGGTGTGTTTTGTTAGCTAAACATTAAAGCCACTTTCCCTAAAATTCAGCTCACCATGCATTTCCATGAATCAGACAGCTGCAAAGGTGTAGAGCTGGCAATGAAATGCGTCCCACACGGAGCAAGTAGGTACATGGAACAAATTTTGTGATAACCGATGGCTTAACGGCGCGCAAATGCTCAATCTTTATCTCCGTTGAGCCATGAATCGACCCACGGAGCAACCGCCCTCAATGTATGTATGTGTGTTTGTATGTATGCTTAGCTCCTGTCTGCATACACGATCTCTGCTCTAAAACCCGGACTGGGCCAGAGCTAGCAGCATATTGTTGAACAGCTTTATTCCTCTAATTATGCTATAAATTTTGACGCTTTTCTCCTGCCCTGTTATCGAGCAGCGCAAGAGGAAATACTTTAGCATAACTGCATGAATTAGACATTTTGTACTTTCTGATTATTTATTTTGGTAGATATATGAGTATACAACACCTTTGGATACAGTTTTCTTCAAAGGGTAGTGTTAGCAAACATCTAGTGTGACAGATGTCGTAATGTGATAATTTGGGTGCAATAAATAATGAAGAATTTTCAGAAGTTTGCCCATCACAACTGGAAAGACACATTTAATTTTTAAGAAGTTGTGTGCAAGGTTGCCGAAAAAAAAATTGTGTGTTTTTGAAAAAACTTTCTTACGTATTCCAAAAATTTAAGTTCTTTCTCTAAAAAGTGAAAGTTATGGGAGATATAAAAACATACGTTTCAGTTCAAACCATTTTGTTTGGAATTTATACAGAAAATTTTAACACATAAGGGTTGTCCAAAAACCACTGTGTTTCATATTTTCAATTGCGAGAAGAAAACTTCAATCCAAACCTAACAGAAAGTTGTTTTTATTTATGAAGCAAATTTTCTAAGATACGGAACTATAATTTTATCTCGAAATCGTACTTAAAAAGATACCGTGAACACTTTTCAAAGAAATAGTAAGTTCTTGAATAACACAAGTGCATAACATTTTTGGTGCCTTTGTTTTAACAACTTATTTTCATTATACGGCGTACGAAAATTTTAAATTCATCAGTTTTAAGTAGAATGTTCTACCCGGAATTTTTCGACCACAAATTCCAGGGAATAAAAAAAATTCTGGAATTCCTGAAGTCGATAAAAAGTGATAGATTATTAAAAACTTACACGACTCAAATGGAAGAAATGGATCAGATAGAGCAAGGAGAATTATAGTTCTTCATTGATATATGACTTCGACTTAAACTTTTTTCTCCTTTAAATTTATTTATACATTTAATTTGATAAACAATGTTTTTTTCATACGAAGGCTTAGTGTAAAAGTGAATCGAAAAAAAAAATTCCAATAAAGAAACATTACGAAAATATTCTGAATGTTCTATTTCGCAGCATTCATCATTCAGAACTTCCGGTTCGCAAACTGTTGATAGTAGCTTAATCATCGGCAAAGAAATTACCTTAAAAGACAGTTATCTGAAAATTTTCGAGATTTTATGAATAATCTTATGTCTAGCTAACCAACGTCTATAGAGAGTGAAAAACTTTTCACAATAATTTAAAATTTTTGCTGTAAGAATCAGTCAAGTTTGCAAAGTTGCCAAAATCACAGATAAATATGATATTTCTCAGAATTCTTTGCAGATTTTCGCCTCAAAATCTGTGTCACAGTACACAGAATTTTGAAATTTTCTCAGATTTTATAGAATTTTTGAATTTTGAATTGATTTCCAAAATTATAATTTTTTTGGACAATATCAAATTAAGACTTCTTACTTTGAATTAGAAAAGTATGATGAGATTGGTAGTGGTTATTGCTTTTGCTTAACTAAAATGTGGAAAAGACCCAATATAACATGAATTTTTTACGAAATTTAAGGAAATAGCATCCCAGAAATCCATCACAGAATTTTTAGGTAAAATCACAGAAAATCAGAATAATTATGACAACCTTGAAAGTGTGTTGATTAAAGTACCGTAAAGCGGGGTAACTTTGACCATCAATAAATTTTCCCACATTATCATCAATAACTTACTCTTTAGTTTGAAATTGTTAAAACTGTTTTCTGCATTTGAAAGCCTATTAATTGAGTTTCAAATAGGCAAAATATGGATTGTATTTGAAATTGTTTTCTGTTAGTAAGAATGTAATTCAAAAATCTTAAAATATCTATTTTTCCAAGGCTCGCAAACAAACAGCTCTCTTGATGATACCAAAAAGTATTTAGAAGCAACAGGTGGTTGAATGTGGACGAACAACTTTCATTTTTTATATATGTAAAGCATGGATCACTACAAATCTGGACGCATTAAAACGGGTCTATCTCGGAGCTATATAAACGAAATAAAAATGTTTCGCTATTTCGCTATTCGCTGACCTCAGCGACCATTTTGTTCCACAACCTCCACATCTCTGTTGCATCCCGAGTCGTCCTACCATTCTTCTTCATCTTCTGCTTGACAATTGCCAAAAATTTTTCGATAGAGCGGAATTGAGGGCAGTTGGGTGGTTTGATGTCCTTTTCGACAAAATCCACCCGTTGGCCCAATACCACTGTAGAACCTCCTAGCTGTAGTGGCAGCTTGCCAAATCTGGCGAAAACTTAACTAGTCCTTTGTGAGATCTAAAGTATGAAAAAAAAAAGTTTTTCAGGCATTCCTCCTTGTAAATTTCGGAGTCCATGGTCTTGTTTTTCACAAAAACCGGGGGTTTTCGTCCGCAGCTGCCAGATCAAACACTTTTTTGCAAACTTATCAGCAAAAACGAATTTGAAGTTGCCGGGGACATCACCAAGCTGCCCAAAATCCATCTTCACGTACGTTTCGTCATCCATGAGGATTTATCCGTCGTACTTCGTTGGAATCTTGTTGTATAACTTCCGGGCACGTCCTTTGGCTACTAAATTCTGCTTCAATATCCGGTTTGGTTGCTTACTGGCCCGATAGGATCGTATTCCTTCGCGGAGACTAATCCTTCTGACGGTGTACCGGTCGGCGTTGAATTTCTTGGCGATGTCGTAGTCCGACTACCCTGTGTTTGCCTTGATCGTTCTCAACACCTTCAAGTGCAGTTTCCGATCCTTAATTCCACTATGACGCTTGGTATGAACCTGCCGATCTATAGCACGCATTTCACGGAAACGTTTGAGAACGCTACACACGGTTGATTTGACCATTTTTAACGATTTCGAGATTTTTGAACCCGACCACGTCGGGTTTTTGACGTGGATGTTCAAAATTTATTTTCATCTCGCGGCTTCCATCACGTGTAACTTTTTTGAAACAAAACGAATCGTAATGAAATTTTCAGCACTGGTAGAAGAAACATTCCTCTACAAAGTGCTGCTAAAACATTCTAGATCCGAAAACTAGGAGCGCTATGGTAAAATAAATAGTGTGTCCAGATTTGTAGTGATCCATGCTTTATACTGTATACTTATAGAGCTATTTTAATAGTTATTCAATGATAAATTTATGATATTTAAAAAGTAAGCACATTTTCCAAGAGCAAGCCCTTTATAGACAAATGGATAGGAATCCTATCAAATGTTTAACTTTGATGAATAAATAAAAAAAAAATAGTGGGAGGGCCTAGAAGATTGTGTGAAGGTAAAATTTAATTTGTATTTCGAAGCTAAAACTATTTAGCAATTATTATAATTTTTGCTCCTAGATGTATGCAGCATCATTTTTTTTAAATGTTTTTAAAAGAAAACGTTAAAATGCAACGTAAAATTGATAAATAAGACTTTGTAAACAATAATGAAGGTGTTGATGAATCTCATCAATATTGGTCACCTTGAACTGAGCACCATGTGAGCCCTTTCAATTGTTAACTTTGTACTTTAAAGTGTTGCCAGTTCGATAATGTGATTTTGATTATGTTAAATATAAGCGCGAAAAGTTGTAATTTTGAATGCATGCAAAATAAACGTTTTTTCTAGTCATAGACGTTCACAAGACCAGATGTCTTATTTGTACGATATCCAACAACATCCCAGGGTCACAATATTCCGAACACAACAGGTGTTTTGTATCCTTTCTGATCAAAAAATCTCGTTCAAACCGTCAAAATGGTGACTGATCAATATTACCCCGGATTACGGTACTTAGTTGTTGAGTCTTGGGTTTTATGATTGTTTATTGATTTTTTTTCGGCATTAGTAAAATTTGAAATGTTTCACGATACTAACACATCCAAATTTAAATAATACGTATGCAGAGTACGTACGTTTCGTATGCAGAGTGTTAAAATCTTTATTTTCAATTTTTTTCCGGGTCCTCAAGAACTCCCGATTCCCAGGAATGCTAAAATGGTTGGAAAATGGACACTCTAGTTTTGAGCCTTTTATACCTGATAAACTAATAAACCACTATTAGAACAAAAAAAAAACAGATTTTGAATCATTAAATTATTCTTTATTCAATCAAGAACTCACATTTTGCCTACAGTTAAAATTTATTTATTTGAAATTTTCAAACAAAGCTGGAGCTTTCTGCAATATGTGTTTTAGGGTGGCCCTTAGTCATTGAGGTTTAAAAAAGCTAAAATTTGACTGCTTATACCCCTTAATACTGACCTTCTTATCAAATTAACCAACTTTGCCAAATTTAATTTCTATTGGACAACTCTAATGCGATCCTCAAACGCCAAAAATTGAAAAATTGTATAAAATTGCAGCGTTTATACTCCTTTGCCACCAAACAAAATGTGTTGGCGGTCAAGGATTCATTCTAGATCCTTATCTGAGTTTTTTTTTCAATTTTGTCACTTATAACCCTTTGGCTCCAAGGGCCTCATGTGAAATCTAAAACTAAGCAAAAGTGTCTGCAAGTTTTTTTAATTCTAATTTAAAAAAAAAAAACACTTTTCATTTCAAATAAAAAAAATACATAGTTAATCAATATGACTTTGATAACTAATCAAGCCCTACTGCTAAACACATTTTTTTTATTTATATAAAAGAAGCCATATCTATGCATTGGATGAAAATGAACTTCTTTCAACTGCCTTATTTTTAAACAATTAATTGTGTAGGTTATCTTAGGTTGTTTGATTACTCATATCCACCTTAAACCGTTGAACTCGAAGAGCTTCGAACTATTCTTTTAGAATTACAATTATCTATTGCGTTCAATTTTTCCAATCATAATTTTTCAACATGCACAAATGCATCAAATGCCAATGCACAGTGGTGCAGAACATCAATCTAGCTGAACGGAATTAATAGCACCCAGGGATGAAGAGATAGACATTTGATGTCTTCAGCAACATTGTTCAGTTTTACATGGAGCATATTCTAGTATCAAAATTTTTTCTATAAGTAAAATAGGTAATTTTTATATTAAAAGTTTATTTTCAATCATTCAAATCTCTACTAGTTCCACCGATTTCCCCGCTAATTTCAAATCGAAATGGTTCTGCTCATCATCAAAAATAATCACAAAAAGGGGGTGCTGCGGAAATTTGCACTTTTCGATGGAAGAGTCTTCCATAATTGCAAATAAAATACACTCAATGCTTTCTACAGTACTTCAGCTTGTTTTGTATCCTTTATGATCAACAAAACTCAGTCTATAGTTTAAATTTTTGAAAACTGAAACGTTTGAAACACACTTTCAAACACAAAACCCAGTCGCAGTCATTTCAATGGAGTACATGGATGGCAAATCTCTCATTAGCTTGTAAAATTCCTTTTTATGTTATTTTTCTCAGCTGTTAACTGTCATACTGAGACATGAAATTGATGTTTTATTAAATTTGAGTCGTATTGTTAAAAGAAAAATGCAATTTTCGATAAAATATATGATACTTTTTGATTATAACAATTTATTGAGTGGATAATCTTAGACCTTCTGCGACCTTTTTGTAAATGAATTCACAGTTTGAGACTAAAGTGGTATGAAATCATAATCCAATCTTAAATTCTGAATTTTTTTCTTTAACGTTAAATCGGAACTTTCACAATAGTTATGCTTTGTTTTGTTTTATTGCCTGAAAGAATTGATAATTTTGATGGTAAATTGGTAAAATTTTTAATCATTTAACTGCCATAATAAGATTTTTTCCTAAAATTGTGCACGATTCTAGGGCGTTACTTTGTTTGTTAGTATCTTATATTTTTAGATTGGTTTAAAACAATTTCAAAGAGACTAGTACAATCGCCGTCGGGATTCGTAAGTGAGTAAGTTTTGTCAAAAATACTAAAGATATTAAAACTTGAAAAGATATGATAATTGTATTGTTTAATGGATTTTTCAATGTGCCTCTAGCAAGGCCGGATTAAAGGGAGGGCAAAAGGGGCTATTGCCCCGGCCCACGCCCCAAGAATGTTTAGGGGAGCCCCTAGGGAAAGCAGTGAAGGAGCTCTCCCACATTTTGCGAGTTAAAAATATCAAAATCTTCTGGACAAAATCGAATTCGAAAAAAAAAATATGTTGCAAAATACCTCACATTTTCATTTTTTTATCGAAACATATTAGTAACGTCTTGCACAACAATAACGTTTGTTGTTTTGTTAAGTTTCCAAGTTATGGTTTTCTGCACTTAAATAGTAGCTAATTTCGCTTTATGATTTTCATTTCAGAATTTTACCCGGGCAGTATCCGGGTTAATACCGCGTATTATAATAACTTTTCACCTATCAATCTTTGTTATTGAAATTTTCAATGGTTTATACATTCTTAACCCTTTTCCCTACCTATTTTTGAAAGTAATATCTTTGAAAAAAACTATAGTTGCTAAAATTGGACCAATCGACAGTACAGGGTTTCTTTATTGAATTTCCATACCAATTTCTGTCTTAGGCTTGAAATTTGTATTGGAACATTTTCAACTGATTTAACAAAAAAATTTTCATCTACTGAAGTGAATATCCTGAATTCAGCAGATCATTTTCCAAATGATCATTTTCCAAATGATTTGAGGGCATCGAATGAAACTTTCGTCACAATTAGAATAACAATTTGATAAAAAAAAAATATCTGATGAGGATCATATTCAAAAACATCTTGAAATTTTTTTTTGTGTTTCAAAGACATGAAATTGAAATTCACATTTGATGCAATTTCTGCTTTTGCTCTGATTGTAACTTTGTATCTCTTTTTTTTAAATAATTTCATATTTTGTTTCTTAAAATTTGATTTGAAATTATGATTTAGATTTGGAACATTGAATTTTGGTTCTGAATATAACGTGAATTAAAGTTTTGAATTCTTAAACTCTTATATCTGTATCTCTACAGATTTAGTTATTTTGTTTATTTTTTATTAATTTTGTTTTCTTTGTTTCAAATCTTCAAGATGCTTCCTAATTGTCACTAGCTAAATATTTCTCGAATTAGCACAAACCAAACGACCAATGATTATGTGAAAATCATTTAAAATATCTTTCCGGTCATTTTTTTATATTAGAGAATTATAGTTGGTGATAAGAGTTTAAAAAAAAAGAATTAAATTTAGCATTTTACAGCTTAAATTAGAGTTTTCATTTCTAAGAAATCTTTAAACTCTTCCGCAACGTTTGCACGTGATTGATTAAGAATTTTTATTTGAAGGTACTAGAAACTATTTTCTACGCAGTCAACATGGCTATTTAAAGATAGTATACTGAACTCATCTCAAGTTTTTTTTTTTAACACGTTTAAAAGCTTTTGTATTTTCTGGGTGGAATTTAAAAAAAAAAAGGAAAAACTGGGGCCCCCCGAGAAAAATTGCCACGAGCCCCCCGATGGCTTAACCCGGCCCTGGCCTCTAGCTAAACTCAGTCTTATACAATAAATGTGAAAATTTGAAAACAAAATCTTTCTTGTTTTAAATGCTGTTGTGAAAACGTGATAGCACGGAATTTTTTCAATACCTAGCACTCAGATGGTGCAAATCAAAGAAGATTGGAGATTGTGCTGCAGTTTTTGTTCCCTGTTTTTTTTATTAAATGAATTTCTAAATTAAATCTAACTGCTTATTTTTATTATTGCAACTTTGAAAACAAATCAATTACTATGCTTGGTCGGCTTCTCGTATCCACCTTAAATCTTGAATCCGAAATGGTAAGTTGACATTTATTGAATTTGATTAAAAATCCTCTATTTTATTCGATCTACTAGCTGACCCACTGTAGCAAACCTTCCAAAAGTAAATTTAATTTGAAACACATATTTGAATATTTGTTTAATTTTTGTAGCATGGAAAATAAATCAAATTTCAACAAAATCCAAAAGCAACCACTTTAAAATAAAAGCTGCTGCTGGAGTTCAAAATACAATACAATCGTTTTTTTCAAAAATTCTTGAAATCTTAAATTATTCAAAACTTTATGTTTTACTGGAATAGGTTCTCCACCCTCTCCTTCTTTCGAAGTTGGTCGATAAGTTCTTAAGGTATGCAACTGATAGGGGAAATAATAATAGAAACATATCCAAATACTTCTCCTTGTCAAATTTGATTCCACTGCAAGTAATTGAAGAGTTAACTAGAATCAATCCGATGAAAATTCGAAAACTGCATAACAATTCTGAAAGCCTAAAAGCAAGCGCTTTGGCTTAAAATAAGCTAATGTCCATTAAAAAACTAAAGGCAGAAACACAATACAGCGTCGGTCGTCGCGTCACGTCAGCGGTCAACGCTGTCGATAAGTACTAAAACGCGGACGCGACGCACCCGACGATTTTTGCATCACAATTCAGCGTCAAGAGACATCTAAAATGTCTCTTGACGCTGAATTGTGATGCAAAAATCGTCGGGTGCGTCGCGTCCGCGTTTTAGTACTTATCGACAGCGTTGACCGCTGACGTGACGCGACGACCGACGCTGTATTGTGTTTCTGCCTTAAGTTGTTTTTTTTACAAAGCATGAACTCGAGAAAAGTTTGAGATTGTACTTCAATTTAATTATTCTGCTAAGATTACACAACGTTGTCCAGCATTTGCTTATCTTAATTAGAAAATCATTCAATCGGAAATCCTTCTCTGTGAGCTCCGAGCTTTCCTGAACCCTAAAGACTTTTATTATTTTAAGGGGGGGGGGGGGGGGGGGTTAGGGTCTAACACTTTCAAAAAATCGATTTTTTTATTTTGACGTAGAATTACGTCTTACGGCAACACTATAGGGGGGCAAATTGAAATTCGCGAACCGATCTCGCGTCACGAAAAACGCCTCTTTCAAAGACATCTCTCTTAAAAGACATACCAAGCCTGCTCAACGTTGATTGGCTATTCGATAATGGAAAAAAAATTAGACGCCCCGCCCCTTCATGAGTTTTGTTATTTCCAGCCTACGAAAGGTATAAAACAAGGGGTCAACTGACGGTTTGGTTCATTGTATCAGAGAAATTGAAACTAGTGACACGGGCAGTAGCAGAGCTGACCAACAGCGGCGGAAGCAAGTTGTGTTGTGACAGCTCAGAACCTCACTAACTCATCACACACACACACACACACACACACACACACACACACACACACACACACACACACACACACACACACACACACACACACACACACACACACACACACACACACACACACACACACACACACACACACACACACACACACACACACACACACACACACACACACACACACACACACACACACAGCCGCAACCCCCTTACCACCTTCACCCACCACATTCCCCATCCCCACCCTTCGCTTACACACACACACACACAGCCGCAACCCCCTTACCACCTTCACCCACCACATTCCCCATCACCACCCTTCGCTTAACACCCACCATCGCACACCACCCGCCCATCAAATACCACCACCACCCGCCCATCAAATACCACCACCACCCACCCATCGCACACCACCCATCCATCACACATCACCCACCCATCACACACCACCCACCCATCACACACCACCCACCCATCACACACCACCCACCCATCACACACCACCCACCCATCACACACCACCCACCCATCACGCACCACCAAAACAACGCACTCGTCATCCACCTACTGTAAAAGAAAAGTCAAGCGCAACTCTCTTTAAGATTTTGGCCCTGAAAAGGGCCTTTTTTTGTTATTTGTAGATATGAAAACATGGTCAATCTAACGCTTCCTCGGGAATCTCGTGTTTTAGCAACAGTTTAAGCTAGTGATTGCTATGTGATCTTAAGGGAAATGAAAACATGATACTGATTCCAATCCAACGAGACGCATGAGACTAAAAACAGTTTGAGAGCTTTTGCCCTGAGTCAAGCGTTTAGATCAAAGCAGTCATTGTAGGCTTTTCTCGCAAGCGTTTGATACAAAGCTCATGTGTTTATCACATTATTTGCATAACTGCCGGGCGCATAATTTCGACGACATCGGCCTTGTTTCTGCTTATACTTATATTTAATTCGCCTTTTGTTATGCAGTTGAAAAAGCTGCATACTATCTTTATGGGTCGATTTAGACCATTAATAGTTATTAAAACGACAATTTATGGAAGAATGATTTTTTTCGAAGTTAAGTTCCTTTAAAAAATTCGACATACTTTATTCTAGAATGCTTATTTGAAACGAAACACACATTGACTCGGGATAGGCTGTAGTAATTCTACGTGAACTTCTCGGTCGTTTCATATATACAATCACTGTAACTTTTTTTATTTTCTTATTGTAAAACATTTCTAGAATCTTGTGTCAAATTTTCAAGTCATTTGAAGCAAAACTGTCGAAATTATAGGCCATTATCTCCACCTATCTAATACTGCAAGAAAGCAAGAGCAGAAACTTCAAACGCGTTTTTCTCGAAAGCACATTTTTAAAGTCCGTGGACATCGTCATTTGAAAACTACTTATCCGATTCTTTTCAAATTTGGAACATGTTTTCTACATATAAAATACCAGACCCCAACGTTTTTCTTTTTTGTTTTTTTTACTTTGGGGAGATTTTACAGGTGAAAAATGGCGGATTTTTTCGTGAAAAATCGTAGTTTTTACTTCGAACAGCCACAAAAATTTCATAAAATTTTTTTAAGTAAAATAAAAACGTTGGGGTCCAGAGAAACATCTTTTAAAAATATTTTGCTCTGATTTTTTGACTTCAGATGATTCTGTGCTGAGATACAGTGTCCACCGCAAATCCTGTTTTCTAAAAGGCATCCTCGAAAGTGCTCTATCACCGGCTCATTTTTCAAAATTTTTCTACGAAAAAATTACCAAATGTTCTTTTAACAATGCTTTGTATAGTGCAAAAAATTTGAATACATTTGTTTGAACGATAGCTCTAAAAAAATCGAGAAAATGGTTGTTTTTTATACCCGTTAGACCCTCCCCCCCCCTTAAGCGCAATAAAAATGTGTTGATGAGAGCTAAGTAAAAACTGTAGGTGAATTGCCACTTTTTACAATCTCAAAAAATGCATTTCCCAAGGGCTAAATAGATTCCAGACCAGACCAGATGAGATCCTCATTCTTGTATCCACTTCCTTCCTTCAGCTTAAAAATCCTTCTACGCGACATCAATGGTAAATCTGTGATTATAGTTTAAACTTCAAAAAGAAATCAAAGTATTCGTATTAAAAAAATTGTTAACTTTTTGTTTCACCTCCATTTTGATTTTTAATTTTATTGTTTAATGATTTGATTGGTGTTGCTACTTTTTACAACTAACTTTTACAATAACATTCAGTCGTTTATGTATCAGATGTCATTGTTGCTTGTTCAGATAGAAAATCCTGTTAATGATTCCTCTATTATCAGTTTTCTTTTCATCATTATGAATTAAATGCTTTTTGGAAAACATTCACGTTTTCCATGGAAAGTTCCATACAAATTTTAAAGCATTTGAGGATCCCATTAGAGCTATCCGAATGATTAAAACCTTGTCAATAATGTATTATCATTGTTTTGATCATGATTCAGAAGTGGGAGCTAGGTTTCTAGAAATTTGGCAAATATGAGCCACCCTAATGTACATATTAAACATTTTTTGCTTGAACAAACTTAGAGAAAACATCACCAATTACATATTGCAGTGTTGCCAGACACTTTATTGAATATTTCAAGAAAATTTTCATTGCTAATATTGTGGGACCCGGTCCGGGTTATGATCTGGAAACAACGAGACAACCGGATGTTCCCTGATTCGAACGGTATCTTACCTGAAGCGAGATTGCGGGAAAAGGGCACGTCCGTTGAGCTAAACGATAGAAGACAGAATGAAAGTTCGATGTAAAACGAGAGTGAGGGAGAGGGAACACGCGATTCGTATGAATGCTGGCAAATGGTGTTGCCAGTTTATAAAGTTAGAAATGCTCAACAATATAACACGATTTGTTACGTTTCCATATCACACGTATATCCCACAAATATCTTATATGTTTTTTTTTAAATATGCGAACTTTTTCGAATTTCAAAACCGTTTCAAATAAAATTTATTTATTTTGTATTACCTTCAAGAAATAGTTGGAAAATTAAACTCAAACTTATACCTTATTTTTACATTAAAAAATAGTTTTTTTTAACATACAACTTCAAACAAATTTTTTTTTGTTTCGATTATAGTCGTTTTAACATCTTTATGGCATCCGCGACTTATATCAACGATGCACTTGACGGAACGTCATTGAAAAACTTATCCGGTACAAATGTGATCGATGTTTACTCTCTGGTTCGGACTCATGGATGTGAGCTTTATCACAAGCCCTGCAAACAAAGTAATTCTGGACCCTCCGATCGATTGTTCGCACAAAAAGTTCGTAAAATAGCTTATTTTTTCTCAATCGATTTTAACGTTATACGAAGGCAAAGACAAAAATCGAAAAAACATGCTGCGGAATGAACGCTGTAGATCAGCTGTCAAATGGTCAACGTAAGTTTGAGTGAGCTCACTCAACTAGGATAAGGTTGCCAGATTGCCCGGCTTCATCCGGGGTTTCCTGGATATTTAAAGAAAAATTTGGGAAAAGTCCAGCCCGTATTTCTTTGAAAAAGCCCGGATTTCTCCAGGATTTTTCTTATTCTCATTCTTAAATCATATTTAAAAAACAAATAAAGATACCATTTTTTTTATTTATTCGTTAAATACGAAATTTTTCCAAGCAAGTTTTATGAAAATTATCTAGAAAGGTTATTTCTAGGTCTAAACTATAATTTAAAATCTTCTTATAAATTTTGATGACATTTTAAAAAAAATGATCTTTTCTTGGTTTTTAGATGGGAATTCCTGGATTTTATCAAATTTGCCGGGATAATGGCCGAGTTTTTTTAACCGAAAATTCAAAAACCAAATGCTTAGATAATGCCTGTTTTTTAGTTAAAATAACCTGGATTTGTCCGGCCCGGATACCTGCTTGAAAAATTCTGGCAACCTTAAATTTTGAGGTATCTGTTGCACATTTGAATGAACAATTCAGTTTTTTCTAAAATCATGTATTCAACCGTCAAAGTTAGCTCAGAAGAAAAATTCCAAAGAGTGGTTTGAAAAGTTGACTGATATTTGATACATTTTTGCATCATTAGATTTTTGTAATTCAAATAACAGAATGTTTGACGAATTTTCAAAGGGATAACTATTTTTGAACTAGAGAAAAAGAGCATTGAAAGAGCCGTGGACTGTAATTTTGCTCGACTTTGGGGACCGTTCGAAAAGTCCGAAGACACAATTCACCGGATGTCAAATAATGAATCACTAAATTGTTCTCTATTTACATATATTTACACTATTTACACTAAACTTGTAACTTAACTCTTATCATAGGAAGGAAGGAACTCTTATCATTGAAAGGAAGGAAGGAATCTTAATGGAATCTTATATAACTCAATATGGAAAGGAATCTTAAGCTTCAACTTCTAGAATGGAGGAAAACGTGGCTCAACTTCAAATCGACGTCTTAACTTGTCGACGGATGGAATGGATCTGGCTGGATTGGCGAACACGCCGGTTGCTTGAATGATCGATTCATTCATACGCACACAAACATCTGTGTGCGCAATGGAAATTTCCACTGCTCGCTGACTGAAGCAACAGCAGGCAATTGTTGTTGTACGCCGGCCGGCGTTTACCGGCGTTTTTTATGTACACATATGGATACATGTCCTTGAATTCACAAACAACACACAAAAGTAGCAGGCGGTGATCGGTGATGATTTTTTCGTTGGTGGTGCAATTGCGATGTTGCCAATTCTTCGAGTTTGGCTCGAACAAGCATTAATAAGGTTGGCTGACTAAGTAAACTAGTTTCGTTACATTTGGCGTTAGCTTTGACAATGTTAACTTCGGGAATGATATGCGGCTAAAAAGAATCATGTGACCCCAGAAAACGACTGTCCCCACCCTCCCTTACATCTTCAGACACGTGAATGCAATTTCCAAAAAATCTTGCATGATTCTAAACACTCAATCACTTGGCACGTGTTATCTTTATAATTCAAACATCACCATTACTAGAAAAATCTCAATTTCATTTGATTCACTGCGATCAAGCCGCAGAAGTCCCTTATCCGTGAAAATTGTGCCTAACGATATGATTGAATGGATCTCGGATTGGCTTTAAAGGTTTTTCCTTTTCCTCTCTACGACAAGCCAAATCAAGCTGAATGTTGAAGATTGAAATTTGCAAATCTTCCGTATTTGAATAGCTTCCTTCAAGTTTTGCGGACATTGAACTACACACAACGAAAAAAATCTGTAAAATCACATCACATGTGATGTAAATAAAAAGAAGCATCATATATGACGGAGTTTTCAGTGCTAGTTGGAAATTACACGCCAGTGAAATGTTGCAACGTGTAAAATAAAAAATGATGTATAATATGGCAACATGTAAAATAAAAATGATGTAAATTATAAAACCACTGAATATTGGAGGAAAAACTTTCCAATTGGAATCTGTTTTGTTTTATTTATTGGTATTTATGATTCAATAATGGAATTATCTCATGTCATAATAAAAATAAAACCTTTTTGTTATTAATTTAGTTTATTTCATTTGGTGACAATGATTTTTTTAATCTCACAATTTTTTATATTAGGAGTCACATTCACACTTATATTTTTTCTCGAAGACCGGATCCAAAGTTGAATAACTTGGAGCTGCTTCCTACACCGCTTCCTGCTTCACGAAGATCTCTGGGAACTTTAATCGCGGGAAAACTGCTTAAAAAATACTTTTTGGTGCACGACTTTGACTTGACACTTTGTTTAAATTTGTCTGATCCTATTAAATTGAAATTCAATGTCCTCATCACATTCCATGTCGTGTAATTTTAATATATTTCTATTTCCATTACATCACATATGATGTAACGAAAACGAAGCATCACATATGATGGGATTTTCAGTGCGAGTTGAATATTCCACGTCTGTAAACTTCAAAAGACGTGTAAAATTTAAAGACATGTAAAATATTAAAGACGTGTAATATTTTATTCGCACTGAAAATTCCGTCGTATGTGATGCTTCTTTTTATTTACATCATATGTGATGTAAATTTACATCAAATAATCGCGTTCCGTGTCAAGTAATATTTGTGTCAATAGAATTCAGTGCTGTTAAGGATTCAACTTTTTTTAATTTGTAAATTTACATCAATAAATCGAGTTCCACGTCATGTAATGATACAGATTTTCAATTTCAGTGTTGTTAAGGATTCAGATTTTTTTTCTGTGTACCTCGAGGTCTTTAAGGTAAACAGTGGTGAAATTTTGGAGAACACCTTAAGAAAATTTGTTATTTTATGTTGTATATTATTAAAAAATTGTAAATATAATTGAAACAGATCCCTGAAAGATGATTTTATTTAAATCATAAGTCAGTTTCCCCTTAACCGCCAGACTTTCGACAATATCACAAAGAAATCATCCGAATGATATAATGATTATAAAGCGGTATTTACATAAATTTGAATATCGCCGCTGGAAACGGCAAAAAGCAAAGCGAAAAAAAAAGCCGGAACCGGAAAAGATGGTTTCACGTGCGTTTTACCTAACGCATTAACTATGTGCCACACATAGACACATAGAATTGGAAGGAATAAAAATGGAGGGAGTAGAGAAAAAAAAAATCTGCCGACAGAGAAAAAAAGCTTGTAAAAAGTCATGTTCACAGCAGGACGAAAGATGAAGATGGTTTGCCGGATCGAGTCGAGAGAAATTCGACGGCATACCAAAAAAAAAGCCGGATGAAATAAATGCCATAAAAATTCTCGCCGGAATAAAGATATTTTTGAAAAATAGACTCCGCAGCACACGTGTTCGAATCGTGACTTGGAGCAGCACTATCTTTCGGGTATTAATCATACACGTGTGTGTTGTGTGCGCCTGGGAAAAGAATCCTTTCTGGTTGTTCTATACAGTTGCTGCCAAAGAGGCAAACAACTTGGAATGTTTTTGAGCGAGGAAATTTTCGGGTTGTTGAAAATGAAAAACTATCCCTTAAACTAGACGAGCAGCCAAAAAAAAGATGGAACGATGTACGAAAATTATGACAGCAGTTGTGGTTTGTTGGTTCGATTGAGACGTGAAGATTTATTGGTCAGATATAAGGAATTCAAGATTTTTATTCACATGATAGTTTAAATTGGAAATTTGAAAACTCTCAATACAACAAAAACGACAATCCAAATTCAGAAAAATCACAAAAATGTCAAAGCTACAAAATTCAAAAATTAACATAATTTTAAAAATTGTCCGAATTGTCAAAATTGTCAAAATTGTCAAAATTGTCAAAATTGTCAAAATTGTCAAAATTGTCAAAATTGTCAAAATTGTCAAAATTGTCAAAATTGTCAAAATTGTCAAAATTGTCAAAATTGTCAAAATTGTCAAAATTGTCAAAATTGTCAAAATTGTCAAAATTGTCAAAATTGTCAAAATTGTCAAAATTGTCAAAATTGTCAAAATTTTCAAAATTGCCAAAATTGTCAAAATTGTCAGAATGGTCAAAATTATCAAATGATCGGAACTTTCAAATTCGGCATGGTTTTTAACTACATCGCTGTTTTTTCATCATTCAACTCATGTTTCCGTTTCTTGGCAACCATATCTCCTTTTCTCTTTGCTTCTCAAACAGGATGCAAGAAGCCATGTTCCTTACATTTGCACTTCATCAAGCTTGCCGTTTATGATTCTTTATAGGAATAATCATGAATATTATAATTTACTTCTTCTTCCCGTCTAAGACCCGTGGTTGGGCCGACGTGGGTTTAGTAATCTCATGTGTGTGGGTATGTATTTCTCTAATATGCTAAAAGTATAAGCTTTCTTGGTGATATTGTAGAACGTTACGAGTCCCACCGAGAGGTTTTCTCGTTCGTATGGGAAACCCGTCTTTCGTGGGTTATCATATTCCAAAAAGAGGAAGCAAAAGCAACAGAGCTCCATGAAATGCGGAAGGAAATCGCGCTATACAGTCATGGAGCTCAGCTTAGTGTTTTGCCACATGTTAGTAGGGTTGGATGGTTCATTCTTACTTTTGGCCGTTTCATGTTGGAAAATAGTTGCAGGTTTGGTGAAAACGTTGATGGTTGCAAATAACCAGAAACCAAAAGTGTTATATTTAATTTCCAAAAACACAATATGATTGAAAACTTTTTGGGAAGCATGAAACTTCTTAAAGTTCTTACTGTAGAAGATAGTTCAAAGGCAAGGTTAAAAAAAAAACCAATTATTCATTATACCTTTCTATCCAGCTTCCAGTGCAGTACAACCTTTTTAGTGCTTTCCTTTTTTAGAAAATTTAGCAGTTGTTTTTCCAAAAACCAATTATCTACAGCATTTTCATTCTTAGACTATTATTTCTGTTCTAAAAAAATTAAGAAGCTTGATCGACGCATTTGATAGAAGTAGTGAAAATGCCTAACTGCTATCGAAACGTACTCTCACCTCACTTCTGGGGCAAAAGTTCGAATTATGTGGGTTAAAAACCATTCAAAATTCCACATTTCTGCATGAAGTCAAGAGCAAAATTATTTTGTATCTATCTTGGCTTTCAGCAGCAGCTTCTGTGTTCACTTCTGAATTCTCATACAAATCCTATATATGGACGAACAACCTGCACGGATTTGAAATTCTTCACTAATTGTCCATATTCATTAGGTTTACGAAATCCAGTTCTTATTGTTTTTTAACAATTTTTTCACGCGGACTGGTCTTGATAGAAACAAAAATAAGGGCTGATGTTTTCAGTCCATTTAAGAAAGTGTTGAAACTATCCGTTCTGATTTACTTCACTGGACCCTGTATATCAATCGTACTTTAGACCCATTTTCAGTTTGTACTTTTGCCTTTTCAAGGATTGTTGTAATTCACAGTTTATTACTAAATGCACATTAATGAAATCCTTTCTTCGGCATTTGATAGTGGTTGAATCAACAAATCCGACACACTAACACATTGGAAACAAGAATTTTTATTGCTCAAACATGTTAGCCGTTATTTGAAATTATACATCATTTATGTAATAAAGCTCCTTTACTTCATTTCTCAGATTTTATTCAATTTCTACAAGAAACATTTTGTTTGGATGTAGAATCGACTAATAAAATATAAATTAATATATAGTTTAGAAAACGTTCATTTTAAAACAGTGATGTGAAGAAAGGGTTACCCTTTTCCTCTTATATGATCTCATTGAACTAAATTTGAGGAATATTGAAAAAATTCAAAATAAGATAATAAATTTAAATTTTTCTAACCCATTTCCTATTCAAACTTATTTCGATATTCTTTGATACAACTTCAATCTGCAAAACTATTATATTTCATACCAAAAAATGTTGTTAAAAAGGTACCGTCAAACGTGGCATCATGCAACAGCGAGGTTAGATATGAAACCTCAATGAATCAATTTTTAATTTAATTTATTGTAATAAAGTTATCTTTTAATGATAACAAAATGATGATGACATAATTTCTCGCATATTAAGCTAGTTTTTTTTAAGTTTATTATTTTTTTTTATAAAATTTGAAAAATCGAGCAATAGATGTACAGATTTTAACATTTTTCGATTCCAAAAAAAACTTCACCCAGTATGACGGATTGACTTGATAATATTACCTACAAACTTTTAATTGGTTTCCTCGTGCTATACCAACACTGTTAGTGTAAAAATAATTATTTGAACAATTACCCATTTTTTTAAATAAATATTTTTATAATTCAGTAAGGTGCCTGGGATAAAATGCAACAAAATGCAAATCAAAGAAACACCTTGTAAATCTCGTTTCCATGTGCTGGAATATAAATGTTTTGCATCACGCGTTTGTAAACATTGAAATTTCATTCATCAAAACATTTATTTTCATGCTTTCAGCTTTTAAAATTTTGCGTATTATTATTTAACCCCTAAATGTATGCAGCATCCTTATTATAAAAAAAAATTGAAAATTAGTTTTAACAGAAAAAAAAATTGCTGCAAATGGTGTTTTCATGCGTAATGGTCTTTAAGGCATCGCAATTATATTAAAAACTATAAATTTTCAAACGTGTTTATAAGATTTTTAATGATAAACAAAGTTTGTTGCAAATAACCCTATTTTCTAAGGAGGGTGAAAATCTCATGTTTTTAGAAAAATAAAAATAACTAAAGAAACCAATGATTTTTTGAACTACGCCAATTTGATGTCCCATCATTTTTCAAAATTTTGATACATAAGAGGTAGGATTAACTATTAACATAAGTTTTTTAGAAGCCATTGAAGTTGAAAATTTATGCATGTTGCCCCAGTTGATGGTAATAATCGTATTTTGTATACCCGGAATTAAAAAAATGGCATCATTTAGGAATCACTCTTATTAAATAAATGTCATTTATTGAATAAATAATACACTTTTGTGGAATAAAAGAAAATGTGAAGAAACTTTTCAATTATCTATTTTTCCTCCAATTATCTATTTTTCCTCAGCTTCTTCGTATTAGTTCATTATAATTTTTTTAATGATTCTATTTTTGCAATTTAACACTTGAAAAACACTTATGAGATAAACTTTGGATTAAAGAATTCTTTGAACTAAAAACCGATTGTAAAACTCTGATTTTTTTTTCTATTATTTTGCTATATTTTCCATAACAGCGTTTTGAAAACATCATATTTTATTCAATTCTGTAATTCATTTCCCTTTGTGAATTGTGACCCACAAATTTTATGTCTAAGTTTAAATTCAATTCTGAAAAATATTAGAAATATCTGAATTTTGAAACTTTTTTCAAATAATAAAATTATATTTTTTTCATTTGTTTAGTATAGCAACAACATGAAATTTAGCTTTTAATTCCTTGTGTGATTTTTGAGAAATAATTTAAAAAATATATATGAAATGAAGCAACAAAAATCGTATTGGTGCAAATTTAAGAGCTGATTTTAACTGGTTTGAAAATTGGCGTATATAAAAAAAAATCAGTAAAATATTTCAAAGCTATTGAAAATAATTGTTTTCATTAGATGATTAATTTTCTCGAAGAATGCAAATAATTTGAATTTCTGAGAAAAAGTTATATAAGTTTTCTTAATGGATTTTTAAAAAGATCTACTAGAAAAAAAGAAGAAATTTGACCAAACTTCAATGAAATTTAAATTTAAATGAACCTTAAATATCTTGAAAACAAAACGTTTTAGTCTTCTGTATATATTTTTTAAAACTCAGCTCATCAGATTGTCCGTTTATATTTGCACCCTTATTCTTTCTTACGACGTATCTGTCGTTCGTTCGAACGTATACTTTCGTTCGAATTCGAAAAAGGTATTCTTGTTTTCGTTCGAATGCGATACTTTCGAATTTGGTGTTACCAGATCAAGTAAGAAATTTCGAAGAACAGAGAAATGTCAAAATAACAGCAATTGAATGTAAACAATGGTGTTTTTTTGTGAACTCCCGTCGAATTCAGCAGCTCCTAAGAAAAAACAATTATGCCAGACGAGCCGAAGCAGGTGCCCAGATATATCTGTCCGCGGACAAAGGGCTGGAGTTGGCCGGAAATGCCGCACTTGGCAGCAAGAAATCCAACATCATCCC
The DNA here is from genome assembly GCF_029784155.1 of Uranotaenia lowii. Lineage (NCBI taxonomy): Eukaryota > Metazoa > Arthropoda > Insecta > Diptera > Culicidae > Uranotaenia > Uranotaenia lowii. The sequence continues at coordinate 55,818,581 of NC_073693.1, forward strand.
TTTTCATCTGAAGCTGGCCGGAAATGAACAACCTTCTGGAGGGCTGTATAGGATCGGAAAAACAAGAACAACGCACGGAATTGGAGTGGTAATAATTTGTTTTAACAGCAGCAGCAACCGCAACCGTTGAAGATTTGAACTGTTTCGATTGCGCGCAAAGATCCGGAGCCAATAGCTCTAGTTATTGAACAGGTACCAGATATTGAACACTAGTAAAACATTAACCGATTAAAACAACAATATACAGTAGAAAAATGAATCAAAATTCGTTGTGCCACTGTTGAAGCATTTTCTACCTCTGTTCAAATTTTTATAAAGAATCTCGGACTCTTAAAGCCACAATCCCCGAAACTTGAATATGTGGTCAAATTTTGGCATGGTTTTTCGACTGGATGAAGAAAACAGCCTACTTTTGATTGGGAGAAAAATTGGATAAAAGACAAATAAACGTCTAAGATAATGATATGAGTGGTTTCAACTAAGTCTTTTTAAATGATTTCTGTAAGAGTGACAGCCTTTATAATCCTAAATTTCTTAAAATTTAACAAACTAAAGTGTTCAATCATTGGATCACAGAAAACGCCAAGGTTTCAATTATTGAACGTTCAATCTTGCAGTACTCGTTTCGTAAACAAATGCATGTACCAGTTATTGAACAAACATCGGTTGGTGTTTGGAAATGTAAACAAACTGTTGCTCGGTTGCTAGCTCAACCAAAATCGCCCCTTTAAGGCATACTATCTAGCGAAATACCCCTGAATATATGCAATGATTCAATGTTTACGTGTTCAATAATTAGAACATTGCCTGTTCAATATTTGAATCATTGTGTTTAATCATTGGAACAAAAGTAATTTTGAATAAAAAGGCTTAAATAATAATTTCAAAACACATTTCCGCGAAAAAAATCTATCGATTCGAAGCAGAGAAATAAGCTTAAGCTACGCTATCAAAATTTTATCAGAAAAACCTTTCGTTATTATTTATTGACCACAAATGTGTTGGATCCCAAAGATGGTGTTCAATATATAGTGTTCTTACCCTACTATTCGGAAGTGGGAATGCAATTGCTGCTGCTTCTTAAAAGCTTTCCCGACGGAGGAGAAAGAAGTTCCAGAACTACATAAAGGCTGAATGACGCTGAACTCCAATATAAAAATTTGGGAAAAAAACATTAAAATTCTGAATTAAAAAATGGTTTATTAGAATCTATAAAACCACATAATTTTTATTTCTTTGAGTCACAACCGTTTTTAACTTCACTTTAACGCCCTTTGTTCGCAGCATCAGACTTCGGTTTGTAAACCCATAGTAGATCGGCCGAATAAATTCCATCAATGAAGGTTTCAGCAACATTTTTCATAAAAACAATCTGGAACAAAAATGCTTTGTTTTTTGTGTGATACTTTTTTGGCTGTCTTATTTCCTCCAATGTTACGATTTCTTGTCCCGATTTTTCTGGTAAAAGGGCTCTTTTGTTTTAAACGCCTGCCGTTCGCAGCATTTGACTTGCGTTTGTCAGGCGAAAGGAAAAATACGTTCGATCGAAAACGAGAATGCGAAAATTCGATCGAACGAACCCGATGAACGTTGTTCGAAAAATCGAACTGCTCTAAAACGTTCGAACGAAAACAAGAATACGAATTGGGGAAACTTTCGAACGAATGTCATTCGGTCGAAAACGAGAATGAGGGTGATGGACTTGTCCGGATATTTAGTTCAAAAATTAAGAAAGGTCCAGTTGTCCGGATTTTGTTGTAAAATGTTCAAATTTTCCCGGATTTTTTCACTATTTTGCTTAAAACGAGTTACTATTTTTTTATTTTTGTGACCAAAAATGAATTTTTTTTAACAAGTGCTGTCAAAATCAAAATGATCGATTTTATGGAAGCTTAAAATACAATTTAAATTCGGTGGATGGGTTTTTGATAGTTTTTTTACCAGAAAATCGCTCGGTTTTTTTATTCATAAGAAAATTTTGAAATCAGCTACTCGATTTTTTTTGTTTTCTGGCCCGGAAACATTCTGGAAACCTTATTCCAAATCTCATATATAAAAATGGAGGTGTTTTCTTTGTAACACCATCACGTATAAAAGGACGGTCGGAATGAAGTGAAATTTGGTATCCGAGGGTTTTTCCATCTCACTTTTTATGGAAAGGAGGCTGATTCACGAGCATGAAGAAGTTAAGGACAGGTGAGATCTTGAGATGATAGACAAAATCTAACGAAAAATTCGAATTCATGACGTCAAAATATTTCGAAACAGTAATTACAACATATGCAACTATTTTCGTATTTAATTTTAGCAGTTCGATTATTATGAAACTCAAAGTAAAATTGTTGCACAAACATAAAGTCCTGTTTGGTAATAATATCAAAGCTAGAGCATTTTGGGTAAATGAAATCGAATAGTTTAAAATAAATTTGAACTAGAGCTTTTGTGTTGTGGACATTTTACTACTTGTGTGATTCATAAATTTAAATGCATCCTCTTAGTTGTAATTGTCTAGTATAAATGTTTGATTATCTTTCTCCTTAAAAAAGAATGGCTGCATTTTTTTTAAAATCAGGACTTTTATTCAAAAGTGTATGAATGAGGTTACCGGACTGCCCGGTTTTATCCGGATTTTCCCGGATATTTAGTTGAAATTTCAAAGTTCAAAACAGGTCGACCCGGCTCCGTTGTCCGGATTACATTGAAAAATGTCCGTACATTTGCCCGGATTTATAATTTTAATTGGCAAATCATACAAAAAAAAACCATTAACGCCTCAAAAAGCAAATTTTTGAGCAAGTTTAATAAAAGTAATCATCAAAGGTTTTTTGAAGCCTTAAATGCGATTCAAAATCCGTCGATGAGTTTTGATGTGAAATCATTTTTTTTTTCAATTTTTTTCCAAATTTTTGTTGAGCAATTTATGGGTTTGGAGAAAATTTGCCTGGATAATGCCCGGATTTGTCCGGTTGGTTTTCAAAAAAAAAAATGCCCGGTTTATCTGGCAACCTGTTTGAAGAAATTTAGCATTGGAATATTTTTTGATGGTTATCACAAAAAAAAATCCCTTCATTTCATAGTTTTTCATTTTTCTATAAAATCCTTTTTAATAGGAAGAGATATATTTTTGTGGAAAAATAACTGAAAAAATATCTTTTCCTGCTCTGTTATGTATGTTAATTTTCAATTTGTTTCTTTATTAAAAAGAAAACAAATAATTAAATTTTATTAACCCCATTAAATCCTATTCCGGGTTTAGATGAGGTTTTCTGAAATCAGTATAAAACAAAAACCAACTTCATGTCAACTTACTTTTTGTGCAGGATGTTTCAAGTAGGAATGTTAATCCAACAATTCATAATAATGGCAACTGTTTGATAATGAGTTGTTATAGGCAACATCTAAAATAAATGCTATAAAAAACATAAGAATGCTGAAAATGTAGATGTTATTCCAAAAGTTGTCCTTATATTCGCGTCAGAAATCCTTGATCGGTGTGTTTTTCAATCTAAACAAGCTTTAGGAAATGAGGTTTTAAACTTATCAGAATCTGGTTTTCTTTTCGTACAAAAAATTATCCTAAAAAGTGCATTCGGAAAAAAAATGCAACACTTTGTTTTGTGAATCACTAATGAATACATGGATGAAATTGAAGAAATTGATGAAATGTTTACATACACAAAATTTTTGTGATGTTCTGTCAAGTGGTTTTTGAGATGGCGTCCAATGAATAATTTTTTCGGCATTTATTCTTGGGCAACACGTGCGCCATCTATGATGCATACAATGAACCATGTTTTTTTTATTCAAATCATTACGTTTTCTGTTTCCTGAAGCCTTTTTATCACCCCGCCACCGTTTTTTCGTAATTGCACGATCCCAGATCCAACTTAAACACAGTATTTATTTTTTGGGAGCTATTGAAGTGCTCTGTAAAGAAAACTATTGCATTTGAAGGCAGTCTTCTTTGTATTTTTGACCATTTCAAGCCAAGTGACCGCTAAGGAGTTCGTTTTGCTTTTTTTTGTTGAAAATTGTTTTAAATATCTTCACAAGCGGTTCATTACCGGTGCGCAGCTTTTCAACCTTAAGAAATTAAGTCAGGCCTATTTATAAGTACGTCAGCTAGACGAACCAGTAGGGAAATATGACTTTCTTTATTACTTCCTCCATTCATTTTTTCGGATTGAGCTTGAAAAAACCTCTCACATTCCTCTCACTTCATGGATTCAATTATCTTCACTTTAATTCAAATTTTAGCTCACTATTAAATCCTCTAGCGCTTTTTAAACGATTTACCATGTGAACTTTGGTCGAAAATTTGATTTCCAGCTCTTTTTGGGTCTCCCACTGGAACTTTTCTAGATTTTTCCCGATCTTACCACTTGATAAAATGGTAACCAAATTCTAACACGTACACATTACATTACTAGGAAGCTTCACTGAAAATTTCATCAATTTTCATCCATATATTCAAAAGTTATTCATAAAACAAAGTGTTGCATTTTTTTTTAATTTTTAGCAACTCGTCGTCTTTTGAATTTTCTGATAGCGTATAACTTCAAGATTATATTTATGCTCCAAAAAACGGAACGATACATGAACTCGTAGATGAACTAGAAGCATTTTCGTGAGACTTAAAAAAATGTGGTAGTTTTGACGTTACATCCTTAACTAAAGGAGATTTAATCCTTAATTCAGGGTGCCCTCTTAAAATCTAGTTAAATCGGAAAATTTCTGGTCCGGTAACTACTTTTTGCCATATTTGTTCTCATTGAGCAGTTTGGAAGTATCAGACAAAGAGAATTCTAAAAGTTTGTCTTCTACCCTAAAGCCATTGAATACTTTAAGGCGCAATTTTCTTGTTTTTGGATTAAATACAGTAACTTTAGTCCTTTTTGACAGATAATTACTGAATAAACATAAATTATTGAACATATAATAGTAATTTTATGATAACCAATGATCAAGATTCATTCTGAAGAAATCTATATCTTTTTGGGCTCTAGGGATTAAATATACCCATAACATACGTTTTGGAAAACTTCTTTTTAAAAAAATTCAGAGTTTACTAATGCTTTGAAAAAATTCGCATTATAAAAATCATATCTAACTCTAACGATTGACATATTCGAATAAATATTGAATCATTATTTTTTCATGTGAGAATGAATTTTTAGTTATAGAAAAAAGATCTTTAAATCACATTTTGTTAAATTTTTCATACAAAGTGCAGGGTGGCCACCCATCCGGGAAAAACGGGAAAAGCGGGAAAAAGACGGGATTTGAAATCCAACGGGAAAAAAGCGGGAAAAAGCCGGGAATTTTTTCGAGAAGTCGGGAATTTTTGGCTCAGTCGAAATCTGTACATCAAACGGTTTGTCGACAAGGTAAAAAAAAAACAAGAGTAGAAAAAGATTAAGGAAAACCATTAAAATTTTAAGCAAACTTTTCCATCGATTTCCCGGTCGAAGGTATTTGACATTGTCACTAAAGCTATAGATGATAATTTGCTGGGACCAAAAATGAGTTTTTTTGTTACGGCCGCTTCGACTGTTGAGTTCTTTTTACACGAGTATCAGACAGAAGCACCGATGGTTCCGTTTCTCTTCGATGATTTAACCGGGCTTGTAAGAGATTGATGGAGAAAGTTGTAAAGCCTGAACGCCTGAACTTAAAATCAAAAACACTTATTGGAATTGAACTCTCAGAAATAAATCTCGGGGGGTGACAGCTATAACGATCCAGTATGCCCGCAATTCTCACTCGAGAAATGTCGAGTCCTTAAAAGCAAAAGAAAAATGAAAAAAAAAATCCTTAAAATGAAAGAAAATCTGAAAAAAACTATAGCGAAACGGAAGCGAGAGGCAGAAAAGGAGGCTAAAGAAGCAAAAAAATTGAAGGTGCTTTCCGACGCCCATAGAGAGGCAAGCTTAATGGACGAAAAATTAAAGCACTTAAAAATATATGAGATACAAATAAATTTGAAAAATGATAATCAAACATATTTTAATTAATAAACTCTTTTTCGAATCGAGTTATATAGTTTTAAAAATTGAAAAAAATCCTGCTTATCAATCTAATGATTTTTAGGTTAATTGGTGACAGGGTGGATAAAAATCAATGATTTTTTCAAAACAAATAAAAAAAATCGGATTTATTTGATTTAAATCGGATTTTTTTTATTTAAATCAGATTTTTTTGATTTCAATAGAATTTTTCCTATAAATTGCATTTAGGGGAAATATTTTAGTATTCGAAATTTTTTTCATCATGTGATAGAGCGGAATTGTTAAACTTAGCTTTATAAAGGCTGAAATCATGATGAATTAATTTCAGTAAAAAATGAGCAAGTCCTTTACTGAATGAAATTATTATCAAAAATCACCAAACAATTTTTAAAGACGGACTATGAGTTAGTATTTAGCAGTCAATCAGCCTTCTTCTTCTCTTGGTTCAGAGAAAACAAAAGATCAAACAAATAGAATAAATTCTAATTCATAACTTTTGATAAAATTGAGCGTCGAAATTTAAGCAAAAACATTAAAAATCAGATGATTTTATAAGAAAAGAAGAAAAAAGAAAATTAACTTGAAAGAAATGAACAAAAATTGTTTTGAGTAGAATTGAGTAGATTTTATCCAAAACCCACACCCCATTCTACGTGGACAAGAATTAGGCATCCACGTCAATCACAAATAGCGAAATATCCACAAGGAGCAAGAAAAAAAAACATTTCTAAATTCCCGAGAGGATCAATAAGCCTTCGATGCTTAAAAACGTAAAAAAAAACGATTCCATTTTCACTAAATTTCAGGTATTTTATTCAATGAGGCACTTTGATTTAAATCACTGATAAAAATCAAGTGATTTAAATCGTGATTTAAATCATGATTTAAATCAATTTGATTTAAATCAAATCCACCCTGATTGGTGAACATTACTGAAACAAATTATTTAAAGATCATTTACCACTAAAAAAGGCTTAATCGATTTTCGTTTATATGGTTTCAAAAATGAATATACGGATTTTTGTTTGGTTTTCTGTTGTAAAAAAACGGGAATTTCGTGAGACCATGCGGGAAAAAAACGGGAAAAATGCGGGAAATAAAAATTTGATTTTGAGTGGCCACCCTGAAAGTGCAATAACTCGAAAAATTAAAATTTGAAAATTTGTTGAGATAACAGTGTTGTTGTTTTGTTCTATTTGGTACATTTTTATAGAACATTTGATATTTGTAAGACAATCCTGTTTCGAGATAAAGCTAAGGAATCAAGTATCCCCGAAATCAGGTATCCTCTTTCTCCCAGCGGTTAAAAAGAACAGATTTTTAAAGCAAAGTACAAGACTTTAAAGCTAGAGAAAAGTGTCCATGTCCTTCTACCAGAATCGATACCAATGTTTCCAAAAGGATGAAGAAACTAAGACTGAAGACTGATATACCCACCGGAAAAATGAGCTACTTCAGGGCCAAAGAATAGTGGTGCAATTTTATTTTCCATCCGTACTGCCATTTGAGTTTGCTGCTGCTGCTTCCTATCTTCACATCATGATGATGAACTACGTCCGTGCAAATTTTGTGTGTATGTGTATGTGTATAAGTTGGTGTGTCCTTACGTGAGACAGCGAGAAAGACAATCGCAGCTGATGCAAGCCGAGAATCCTCGCCGAGAGGTGTTGAATGCTGGATGGAAACCCGAAGAAAGAACGGAAAAGCCTGAGTAGCCTTAAATGAAGCAAAACGGAAAGATGCTACTTTACATACTCTATAGAGTCTATACAGCAAGCAGCTCGCAGGGAAGAGAAGAAAGAATCGTTCTGTAAGGATATCTCCAACTCCATACACAAGTCCCAGTCACGACGACGATGCTCTGATGATGATCATCGTCTGCCGAGGCTAATTTACAGGTTGCTGCTCAAAGTACCTCGGCACATATGCGAATACACCATTATTGTTTCGCTTTCCGGATCCGGTGTCTGTGTGTTCTCGTAAGTGGAAACTGGAACTGATGGACGGCTGCTTCTGCTATGCTAAGCTCATATTGGACTGGGAAGGTGTATTTATGCGAACGAAGATTTATGTCGAAATGGCTTCATCCGGTTTGTTTTTCGGAAAAAGGGAATTGTAAGCAACTGCAGAGAATGTTGTAGGCCCACTAAACCGGAAGGAAATAATTCGCAGTTTCATCGCAGTTCATTAGTCCATTGACGTGTTTTGTAGTTGGGCTTTCGCTGTGCTATAATTGATTTCCATGCGAAGTAATTATGTGCAAGCATTTGATAGATGAATACAATTGAACAATGTCGAATGAAATGAAAGGGAGATTTTTTTACGTTTGGTTTAGGGTTAATGAGTGGTATAAATACATACCTTGCATTGAATCTAGTTTGATATCATATCTCAGAAGCAAAATGTAATACACATGGCATCAAAATGGAAATGTTAACCAAGAACGTCTCGGTGGCCGAACGATTAGCATGGTAAAAGGACGGTAATCGCATCAACCACCTTCTCGATACTGGGTGTTAAATGTTATTTTTAAGTTGTCCACGTTTAATCAGTCTATAAAGCCAAAATCGGCTAAGGTGGTGTATGACTTTAGTTCATAAACACTACTTCTCATGAACGTATTTGAGCTGTTTAAGAAAATATAGTTGCGTTCAAAAAACAATGAAATCACGTGAAGCAGCGAACTCGCTTCCAAATTTGACCAGCCACCATTTCTGTTGAATTGATATTTTTTCATAAAATTTTCAAAAAATCTAGATCAACTGTCCAACTAATATTCAACAAAATTTGAAGACTGTACTGTGCCTGGAAAAAAAGATACAGCTTTTCTCGTGAAAAGAGAAATTTGAGATTGCTTCTCACAATTCGCTGTATCTTTGACCAAAATTGACCAAAAGATGTAAACATTTTTGATCTAGTACCTGACCAAGTTTCACTTTAATCGTTTGACGCGATCAAAAATGAAATCAGTTTGAAAATGAGGTTGAATATTTGCTTGGAAAATATCGCAATGAATGTTGTTTGAGATTATTCTTTCACAAAACGAAAAACGCAAACCAAAAACATTGGTTATTGATAAGAATTTCATTCCTGGTTTATCTGGAAACAGGAATTTTTGAACAGAGCTAAAAATAAGAAGAACAGAGTTTCTGAAACGACCTGCAGCTAAATTGGGTGAACGAATTTGATACATATAAACTTGAAGCAAATATTATATTCGCTCTTTCGCTAGAATCTCTTCGTAATGGAATATTTTCTATTTCCAATCATATCATCAATCATCCAATCCAATCACATATCGCACCAATTGATTTCGATGAATCTCAGCCGGGTTCAGCCGGGAAAGTTTTTTGCCAAACTTTCAATTATTTTCAATGAAAATTATCAAAAATACAGCAAACTTTGTGAAGAAATCTCAAATTGCCATTGTTTTACGAAATAAGCTGTTTTTTCCAGTCATAAAACAGCCTTGAAATCAAAGTTAGAAGCAAGTTCAGGTAGTTCAATTTTGGCTAATTCATCAGAGTTCCATACGTATTAAGTACCTTTTATGCTGATTAACGCGATTTCATTCGTTTTTGAACACAACTGTATTTTATTTTGAACCGACTGAATGATTCGTTGATTTGAAAATCGATTCGCAGACACCTTCCACGCACTTGATTCCGATCAAAAGTGTTTTTTATCTATTCTTGAAACAAAACACCTCAAAATTGTCAATAATTTTGATAAATAAACTCACAAAAAATCATGATGAATATGGGGATTTTTTTTTATTATCTGACGGGTTTGCGCCGTGGGTCTTCAGATTTTCTCCAAAATTTCAAATTTTGTTCGTTTCAGCACCATAAAAAAAACTGTGTTTTTGCAGATTTCTAGAACTTTTATTTTTTGAGTTAGATAACGTTTAAGTTTTTTTGAAAAAAAAAATACCCACTTTTCAAATGCCCATAACTTTGTCAGTTTTCAACGTAGAATAAAAAATAGCACATCAAAACGCATTAAAATTTTACCAGCTATTCAAATAAAATAACATAAAAAAATAATATATTGATTTTCGCTATCAAATAATGTAAATAAGATAAAAACAACGTCCAAAAGTACCGGCTGCACCACCAAAAATTTTGAAACCTATTTCATTTTATAGCCCTGTTTATTGCACAACTTTCATCTGAAGACACCAAAGTGGGCCATTGATTCCTTCAAAAGTTATGAAAGAAACAGTGACAGTAAATCTCTTATTTTACGTCAAGAACTATCAATTTTCGAAAAACTGCATACGCATATAGGGCCTTCTTTTCTTATCGCACGCATGTGCACCGGGGGTTAAAAAATCTGCAAAAAATTCCATTTTATAGTCGAATTAGTTTTACAACTTTCATCTGAACACACCAAAATGGGCCAAACACTCCTTCGAAAGTTATGGAAGAAATAATGACCATAATGTATTAGTGCACCCGCGTTAGGATATAGCGATTCTCGCACACACGTAAGTAAAGTGCGTGTATATATCAAAGCTCTTATCATGGTTGATTGCAGGAGCGATTGGTCAACTAAAATAAAAAGAGATACTCAAAACACGGGATGCAACGTTATGGAAGCCGTGTGGAGCACATCTCTGAGCTTTTTTTCCTCAGATACTAGCTCTGAGTTATAGTGTGAGGTAAACGCTCGAGTGGTTCTACTTCATCTGAACGCGCCACTACAAAATACTTTAATCTGACTACTTGGAGTTGGAGTTCATTTTGATTCCTATCCGTGTTCAGTTCATTAAATTCCAAATAGTGCTGTGATTTTTTTTTATCTCAAAGGCTAAGGTTGCAATACTTTCTCCTAGTTTCGCGGAGCATCTCATATCAATTCGAGAATAAGATCAGAATCGTTACCTCAGACAATACGGCAAAAGGTTGGATCTTCTGTAGCACAATTGTTTGGTGAGTGATATCACTATCTGATCTTATGCCATACAGCGGGCGAATTCACGGAAAACGTAACCATTGGTCATGTTATGAATACTGTAAAAGTATTTTGAACCTAGCATCATCACGATATTTTCATGTTTAACCAAACAATATACCAAATAATATCCTTTACGTAACGGAATATATAGAAATCAATCAATGTATAAGAATCGGTAGAAGATTACTTGAGTGATCGACGGCGCAAGTTTAAATTAGTATTATGATTGTAATAAACACATGGAGCACATGTTCGGCCCCGAGAACAAAGCGGCTGGCTTTCTTGCAATCCCATATTCGATTTGTGAAATTTCTCCTTTTTAATCATTTCAATTAGATACTGCATGTATTTGAAACTACGGTAATGGATAATAAAGGGGAGAGTGGGGCATCGTAAGTTTAAGGGCAGCGTTGGCAACATTAATGTGTGTTTAGATAAGTATCTCATCAAACTGTCATCATCATCGCTCTGTATAAGCTTTTTTCCCATATGTTGATGTCCCGTGTACGTATCGTGGGCTGCTTGTATTTGAAATATCAAAATAAATCTAACTTTTATTTATTTCAAGCGTCTGCAAATTACAACGGTGGGAAACCAACGTTCAGATTAAAAATAAATTCAAATTTAGCAAGCAATAATAACACTCATTATACAACTTATGCAAATCACATAATTCATACTTTGAAAATAACATGATTCAAACTTTGAAAACTAATTAAGAAAAAAAGTGAGTAATATAAATACAAATTTAAATTCATTAACACAAAAATTTAGAATGAAAGCTTCAAAATATTGTTGTTTTTTTTGGCATGCCTGTTGATAATTATTTAAAATGAGGTTCCTTATTCTGAGTTAGAAAACTGTTTAAAAATGAATTCAGAAATATTATCCAAATTGATTTTTGCATGGAAAAAGAGTTCATTTCAATTTCATCTTTTCTTTGTTACATTTATATTTTGAGCCGCTGTTATAGTTAAAAATTTCAAGTATGAAATAATTTGTCACCGTCAATCGAAATAATAGGTGGTGTATGAGAAAATCGCTACAAAAATAGCCTTTCTTCGAAAATTCAGATTTGTAGACAAAGAACTTTGTGGAAATACAAAAACTTAGAAAACTTCAAATATCATTAAAAAAAATTTCTTCAAAATGATGTTATAGTTTTGGGGTCAAAAAGTTTGTTAAAATATTTAAAAAAAAATCTCAATACAAAAAAAATATTTCAATTGAATTGACTATTTTCCAAAACTATTTTTAAAAGTGAATGGAGCATTTATGACGAGACGAAAATCAAAAAAAGAAATGAAAATGGATTTTTGAAGAATATATTGTAACAGCATACAATTTGTTTTGACGTGATTTTTTTTAACTAACTAACATGATTAATGACCGGTATTATCTTTGAATTTTTTCTTCTCCTTTTCTTGAACGTCTCGAACTGTGAATATCAGTTACCAGGCTAAAAAAATATTTCAATACGATAAATAACGATCAAATGAATGCATTTGTACAGTTAAAATAGTTGGTTTCGAGTCCTGAGTCCCCCCCCCCCCCCCCCCCCCCGCCACACCTTCTCATGTTTTTAAACACTGATATTCGAAGATCAAGAAAAGATTATATGTAACATAATTTTTTAAAACATTTTGTTCAAAACTAAATTAATATCTATCCAAATCGCTTCTAAGTACTCATTTATGATAACTCTCTGATAAAAGAAATTGATTGTTTTATTACGAGATGCTCTGTGTTGTTCACTGATGATCTATCTTGTTTACTTTCTTTGGTTTATGATTAATATACACCGCTTAATAATATTCGTTGGAATAATCAAAATTGCATTTTTTAAATCAATTGAGAAAACTAGTAAAACTTCCGTTTTTAGGTTGAATTGAGTTCTTGGGGATAAATGTACCTAATATTCAGTTTTCCAACGGTTATTCCACGGATATTCAATACACATTTTAAGGAGGAAAAGTTACAAACCAGTTCCAATCATGTTGAAGCTTACAAATTCTAAGCTGATTTTGGTTTGTTTATAATTCTACTGAAATTGCATAACATCAAAATAGCTGCGCTTAAGTAAACTGAAATTTTTAAAGAAAAAATCGTTACGTAACGATGAGCATACCTTCCCCCCCTCCCCCTCCCCTATGTCACAGTTCATAACGCTCGAGCGTACTCCCTCCCCCCTATGAGCGTTACGTAATTTATGGATGCCCCCTAAATCATTAATAGGCCACCTCCCCCCCTAGTTCGCACAGCCTTGATGCCAATATACGTTTGAGAGCTATATCAGTATTCAAAAATCTCCATCTTATCAGTAATTCAATAATAAAAACTTAGTAGAAATCAGTCTAGTAAACGTATGATAAGTTTATTTTTCCCATGGTGTTTATATAAATATAATTTTCTCGGTACGACGGCACTTTTTTATTAAATTGAACAACTTTATATTTGTCAGGCAATCCAGTCAGTAGCTTCCACCCTACATCAGGATCTTCAAATAGTCGATATGGAATCTCTATCTGTTCTTGGTTGGTACATTTAATAAAATCATGATTGATATCTTTTTTTATACAAAACGATTTCATAATTCCAGATAAGAATCAAATTCAGTATTATGAGAGGCAGTATTATTGCTGCAATCCTTTTGGGTTTGAAAGACATAGTGCGATAAGCCATCTGCTGAGAAATATAAATGATCGCCAAAAAGAAAAACTTATGTCCCTTGGGATTAAATGGGCAACTTTAAAAATGAAACTCTGCAATAAATGCAGAAAAACTTTGAGCCCAAAAGAGGGTCCAAATTTATCTATCATACTTAATGAATCGAGGAACACACAAGTACCGACACCGACAACACCAGTTTCCATCGATTCATTACCAGAAACTTCTTCTATACATTCGATACCATCAATTTCAAGTAAATCAAGGATTGAAGCTCTGGCAAAATTTTTAGATATAACGATTGAAAGCAGAGCCTCAACCTTCGATCAGGACAGCAATAACTATCGGCTGCCGACAGCTAAAGAAATTTTTGAAAAAATATCAGAACGTATAAGATCCTTCTTCGAACCAGAAGTTCATGATGATTTAGATGACTTCAAAAGTGTGTTGAAAAATTTAAAAAAAGCATTTTCGGAGGCTTCTACCGCGCAGAAAAAGATAGAAATACTTCGACTGCTTCCACAAAATTGGACGTTCACAAAAATAACGGAAAATTTTGAAGGTGCCAACCATTACATTATTGCAGAATCCAAAGTAGTAGCATCAGAAACTAAAGCAATTACAAGGCCAGGACGTCCATCGCATGATCTTGAAATTCAAAGAAAAATAATTAATTTTTACCTTAGAGATGAAATAAGTCGTCCTTTTCCAGGAATGAAAGATACCATCTCTGTGAAACAGCACAATTCAAAACGAAAAAATATCCAAAAACGTCTTCTTCTTGCGCCATTAGGAGATTTACATAAACAATATTTGGAAATATGTGGTACCGATAAAGAAAGAGTATCGTTCACCACCTTCTGGAAATTCAAACCAAAACAATGTGTTTATACACAAGATTCTTCTGCGATGAACGTCTGTGTCTGTATGATTCACGCAAATATGAAATTTCTTTTGGAATCCCTCTTAAAAGTCATCAATTTAGGAAACATCAAAACAACCAAAGAACTTCAAACTGTTTTGACCAATAAAATTATATGCGACCCAAGTAGTGACGAATGTTTTCTCCGAGTGTGTAGTCGATGCGACGCTCGAAATGTTGTGGATTATGTGGCAAACTTTTTGGATTCTCAGGATATTCAGACACTAAGCTATTCCTTTTGGACAACCTCTCCTCGCTGTGAAGTCATCAATAAAGAAGATGATGTTACGGATTTCCTAGAAATTTTGAAAAATCACACGGAGAAATTTGTTACCCATGCTTTTAAAGTTGAAAAACAAATCAATTTTATCCGAACCAGGAAAGAAAAATTGATTGAAGGAGCTGAAGTAATGTTGCAGATGGACTTCGCAGAAAATTATGCCTGCTTCATTCAAGATGCCATCCAGAGTCACTATTTTTCAAGACCGCAGGTGACAATTCATCCAGTTGTTATTTTTTTCAAGGAAGCGTCATTAATAAAAAAATTGAATTTTATCATTATTTCTGAAATAAAAAAACATGACACAAAATCTGTGTACATTTTTCAAAAAAAAGTCATTGCTAAAATAAAAGAAAGATTTCCGCAACTGACCAAAATTGTATACGTTTCGGATGGCTGTGCAGAACAATATAAAAACAAGTATAATTTTAAAAACCTATGTTGTCACATGAAAGACCACAACGTTAATGCGGAGTGGCATTTTTTTCCTACTGCACACGGAAAAGGTCCTTGTGATGGAATAGGAGGTAATATAAAAAGAATGGCGAGAGATGCTAGCATTAGAAAAACAGCAAATATAAACGACCCTAAAGCTTTTTTCAACTGGGCGAAAAGTTTAAAATTGGGAAACAACTGGGAGTTTATATATGCTTCAAACGCTGAATATGAAGAGGCTACGATCGAGCTGACCAACAGATTCAATAATTTATCAGCAATACCTGGAACCAAAAAATATCATGCATTCGTTCCCAAAGATGAATGGAACATAACCGCCACAGAATACTCTGCTCTGGATAAAAATTTGGATAACACACCATGTTTCACACTTCAAAGTACCAGAAAACGCAAGTCGAACCACATAGCGCGACGAAGCTCTCGCTTAAGAAGCAGAATGTAGCCAATATCTTTTCTGTTATGAATACCTGTAAGGTGAATTCTTCAAATAACAAATGTAAAATTTTGAATTGTCTCATTTAGCTAATTATTATTCAATTATTTCAGGAATTCCAATGGTATTGTTAGAAATACGTACACAAATGGACGATTGAACGTACATTAGCGATGCAACTATTAAATAAAGCACGTAGATACAATTTTATTGACATGTTATTTATTTTCCCTTTTTGAAAAAAAAAGATCAAAGATCAATAAATGAATATAATATTGTCTAGCGTATGCTTTAGAATAAACGTTCGTTTAAATGGTGCGTTTAAGCGAGTGACTGCGAGAATCGCTAAATATCCTGGCGCGGGAATTGGTCATTATTTCTTCCATAACTCTTGAAGGAGTGTTTGGCCCATTTTGGTGTGTTCAGATGAAAGTTGTAAAACTAATTCGACTATAAAATGGAATTTTTTGCAGATTTTTTAACCCCCGGTGCACATGCGTGCGATAAGAAAAGAAGGCCCTATGTGCGTATGCAGTTTTTCGAAAATTGATAGTTCTTGACGTAAAATAAGAGATTTACTGTCACTGTTTCTTTCATAACTTTTGAAGGAATCAATGGCCCACTTTGGTGTCTTCAGATGAAAGTTGTGCAATAAACAGGGCTATAAAATGAAATAGGTTTCAAAATTTTTGGTGGTGCAGCCGGTACTTTTGGACGTTGTTTTTATCTTATTTACATTATTTGATAGCGAAAATCAATATATTATTTTTTTATGTTATTTTATTTGAATAGCTGGTAAAATTTTAATGCGTTTTGATGTGCTATTTTTTATTCTACGTTGAAAACTGACAAAGTTATGGGCATTTGAAAAGTGGGTATTTTTTTTTTCAAAAAAACTTAAACGTTATCTAACTCAAAAAATAAAAGTTCTAGAAATCTGCAAAAACACAGTTTTTTTTATGGTGCTGAAACCAACCAAATTTGAAATTTTGGAGAAAATCCGAAGACCCCCGGCGCAATTTGTCAGATAATAAAAAAAAATCCCCATATATTGAAAATTTTTACAATATTTTCATAATATTTTATTATATTAGTAACAAACACATTGTATGTGTTGTGTATAACACATTTGTATGTGTATAACACATTTGTATGAGTATAACACATTTGAACGCAATAAGCACTGCTTTATTATGTAGTAAAAGGAAATTTGTCATTGGAGTTGTTTTAAAAAGCGATCAAAACAGTCGCAAATTTTCAAATCATGAGATGATTCTGATACACAAAATATCACAAATAAATTTTTTTTTTTCGTCTTTGGTTTGAATTACCGTACAGACTGATGACTTAAAACTATGTAATTCTGCTTAAACCTAATTGGTGGAGATCAAGGTGTGTTACTACAGTGCGAAGGAACAAATTCATGTTACAAAATATGATTTTCGTAAAAAAAATATAAGGAAAAAAGGCCATGTAGGGGTTTTACCCCCCTCCCCCCATGAAGATTTTATTCAATTAAAATTTTCAGATCGAAAAATGAATAAACTATAGATAGCTACCGATAGTTTTTTCCTTCTATCTTGTTTTAAAAAAAACTTTAAAAAGTTATTTTAAAACCATATCAGAAAGTTCTGCATTTTTTGACAAACACTTAAAATTTTGAAATACAGGTTTAAATCCAATTAGCAACTTTCTTACGACCGCAAGTACTTTCAAATTCTGCGAAAAAAGTTTTAGAAGATTTCTTTATTTAAAAAACGGTAATTCTAACGATTTAAAATAAATTGAACCCAATTGGATTTAAGATATTTTTTGAAACAAACATTTAAGCAGGATTTAACAAATTTTTTAAATGAAATAAAACCTATTTCAGACTTTCTTCAGTGATTACTGACATGATAGTGATGATATGTTTTATAATTTAAAAAACTGTAGAATCCATTTTTTTATCATTGAAGGTAATCTTAATCAGAACATTTGTCCAAATTGAATGAAGTATTATTGATTTTTTTATGCATATTTGTTAGTTCAACAGATATTAAAAACGATTTCACTGAAAACTCATCTCAAATTCATAAACTTCATATCACCAAAACAAGAGATTATAGACAAAATCTGAAAAAAGATTCGAGTTCAGGATGCCAAAATTTAAAAAAATTAAAACATAGGCTCGAAAATGCTGTTTCCTTGAGTGACCAATTAACTTCTTAAAAAAAGTTTTAAAATGGTAAGATGCTTTTAAAATAAAATATGTCTTTTTGAATTGTTTGAAAAGTTTCCTTTTTTAACTTTATATTTAGTTTTATCTTTAAAACAAAATCGAATTTCCAAGAATCCTTATTTTCAATCCAGAATTTCAGTGTTTTTCTTGCAATCCTTTAAATCCGAATTTTTGACAAGAAAAACAAAGTTTTTATTAACATATCTAGAACCCAATATTCCAATAAACTTCGAAAAAAATTAAGGACATAAAATTTCAAGTTTAAAAAAATCTGCACTCGAAAAAAAATATTGTTAATAATTACTATAAGTTTGAAATATTATTAAATGTAGCAGCTGTTAAGCTAAATATTAGTATTTGCTTCGTGCTTTAAATATTTACAAAAAAAACGGAAAATAATAAAAAAAAAAATTTACCGAAATAAAAAGGTGAATGCTCGTGAAATCCGTAACAGAAACTTTTACCTCGTCAAGGTGAAATTCACTCACAACGAGCTTACAAAAAAGTTAAAATTCACCGTCAAAAGTTAAATCCAAATAATTTTATGTTAACCAAGCGTAGCTAGGTGAAGAAGAGTACAGAACTAAGCAGAAAAATAGTACAATTCAGCGAGAAAAACGTAAATCCAAAATAGGTACTTTCAACCTCTTCGAGGTAAAACTTACCTTGCAGTGGGGTGAAATAGACCTTGTCGATTTGGCTAACGCACCGTTTGCACTGCAGCGGAGATGGCAGGTTCAAGTCCCGTCGGTGAGCCGTAGTATCTTTTTAAAAATATTCATGATATTTACGGATTATGTTCTGTCTTTCTTTGATACCTCATGTTTATCTAATACTTTTCTTCGCCTTCGAAAATTTTAAAATTGTAAAAAGGAAAATTTACTGAGAAAGCCGGCTGACAAAAAATCACCTCTGCTGCATCGTCAATTTACTTTTTTTTCGTGTGAAAAAAGTCCCTCATTACAAAAAAATATCTTGTCATTTTATTACTCGCATGTTTTACAAATTTCATGAATATCACTTGAATATTGTATGAGATATGTCGGTTTATGTGATTATTTTTTTATGTTTTTTGTACTTTTTCATCTTAAACTACTAGAAAACAAAACAAGTTATGAGATTTTTTATTTGATGAACTCATAAATTTTGCATGTTATTTTTTTAAATAAGGTGGCTCACAAGTTCCCACATTTTAAATCCAACCTGAACTCGGGGAAATAAATTTATAAAAAATGAATATTATTGATAAAAAATGGAAAAGTGGGCCAAATTTCCTCACACTTTTCTAAAGAAACAAGCTGACCCGGTGTGCTTTGCTACACCTTCCAAAAATAAATTAAATTTGTTAAAAGAATTTAAATCTAGTTTTATTTCTTAGGAAGCATTTCAAACAGATTTTCACGCTTTAAAAAGGAAGCTGCAACTGGAGTATCGAATTTCAGTACAAATATAATTTGATAATATTTTCTTAAAATTTATCTCCAAATTTATTTTTAAAGATCTGAAACTTTTACTCTGTTTTTAAAACTTTAATTCAATGAATTGAGGAAAAGAACGGTTTTTAAAGGAAAAAAAATATTTCAATTTAGTTATTCAACGAATTCACAGCAATTTTTTGTTGTGTTGAGGGTTCTTTTTAAGACTTTTCAATATCTGGTGGCTCGAGACCGCAAATAACCCAAAAATCGAAACAGAATTTCTCGGCGGAACGGATTATAAAACGCGTGTTGGTTTTACAAAGGTAGGGTGTAATTGATTTATTGTTCAAAGGAATACATAGAATGATGGAAAGAATTTTGATAGACCGGTAGTGTAGAGTTAGATGTCGGTCCTATATTACGCTCCAACATAGCCGCCCACCAAATTACGGGTAGTAATTTCATCGCCAATACGTCCTGGTACAAATTCATCGTAATTTACGGGAAGCACTCGAATTTTCCTAACGTCTCGACGTGTCGTTCCATTTGCAGTTTTAACTAGGACTACTCGAATGCATCCGTCATCTCCGGGAAAGGTTTCCTGTATTCGGCCAAGAGGCCACTGCTTCGGTTTATCATTTTCGTCTATCAGCATTACGAAGTCTCCTTTACAGACGTTCGGCGATTTGCGTTTCCACTTAGTAATGCGCTGAAGGGCGCGAACATATTCCAGCTGCCAGCGGGATCTGAATTCTTGGGATAGACGCTGGACGTGCTCCCATCGATTCATTGAACTTATAGAACGCTCCATTAGGTTCACTTCTGGAGCTATAGTCAATGGACGGCCTATGGTGAAATGGGCAGGTGTGAGTGCTTGCGGATCACTGGGACTGTTTGATATAGGAGTGATCGGTCTTGAATTCATGGTTGCTGAAACTTGGGCGAGAAAGGTAGAAAGCTCTTCAAAGGTGAAGATATTGTTGCTTGTTAGGGTTGCCAGAAGTTGTTTAGCTACCTTTACCGCTGATTCCCAGAGACCACCATGATGAGGTGATCGTGCTGGAATAAATTTCCATTCCACACCTTTGTCGGTTAAAAAATCAGTCACCTGATGATTGTGGTCTGCAGATTTCACCAGCTCGTGAACTTCTCGCAACTGCCTTTAGCAGCTCAAAAATTTGGTGCATTATCGGAGAACATCTTCATGGGAAGGCCATATCGACTCGAAAACCTTATGAAGGCGGCAAGAAACGCTGATGTGCTTAAATCCGAAACTGCTTCT
The DNA here is from genome assembly GCF_029784155.1 of Uranotaenia lowii. Lineage (NCBI taxonomy): Eukaryota > Metazoa > Arthropoda > Insecta > Diptera > Culicidae > Uranotaenia > Uranotaenia lowii. The sequence continues at coordinate 55,839,227 of NC_073693.1, forward strand.
AAATGCACGGCTTTTGTCGAGAAGCAGACGAAGAGTGCGATGTACCCTTTGCTAGAGATGACACCCCGAGCTCTGCGTCCAACCAAACAAACTGGCCCCGCATAATCCACACCGGTTACTGCAAACGTAGGTTGTGGGGTGACGCGTTCCTGTGGCAGCTGACCCATCATCTGCGAATTCGGCACCGGCTTCGATCGAGCACACACAACACACTGTCGATAGGTTTTCCTTGCAGCACTCGTTCCACAGATAATCCAATAACGACGTCGAGATATTGCCAGCAAAGTTTGCGGACCACAATGATGATTATTGATGTGCTCCGAGTGAAGAATGTAGGCCGTTAGGATTGAGCTTCGTGGCAATAATATCGGGTGTTTCTCGTCGTAAGTGAGACACGAGTGGTTCAGCCTGCCGCCCACCCTGACGATCCCGTCATCATCCAGAAATGGTTTTAGCTGCAAAAGAGAACTTTGATTTTTTAACTCTTTGCCGAGCATGCGTAGGTCGGGATAATATCGGGACATGAGCTCATCAAGAAAGGTGCTTTCGTGAGGAGTGAATAGACAAATGGTGATTTTTCTCTCCTCGCGGGAGATCATTTGACGAAGATCTGTATCGAGTGTTATTCTTGGTGATGATTTCAGATGACCTGCCAGTGGGCTCCATTCGGGGCCGATCCACCACAGGCTGTTGTTGTGGAGCTCTTGAGGTGAAGCACCCCGAGATACTAAATCAGCTGGGTTTTGTTTAGTATCGATGTGATCCCAATTTATTGACGGCAGAAGGGTGTTTATCTCGGCAACTCTATTGGCCACGAAAGTGGTCCATCTGGAAGCTCCGCCGTTAAGCCAGGCTAGCACGACTTGGGAATCTGTCCATGCTCGTATTTCAGCGAACGATGATGGAATTGCTCTGCTTACGTTGCTGATAAGCCGGGCGAGGCAGAGCGCAGCACAAAGTTCCTGTCGGGGTAGTGTCATCCGTTTGTTACCGATGGGGGCCAGTTTGGACTTGGAACAGAGTAGATGGGATGAAAGGTTGCCGCTGCTATCGATGGAGCGAATATAAACGAATGCTCCCATGCCCGATCAGAAGAGAAAAACTAAATTATATCAAGATGAGATATTTTGATATTCAATTTTTTCCTATCTGGATTAGTTATAATTTAGTACTCGTAGGATGTTAAAATATCTCAAATAATATCAAAAAGTCTATGCAACCATAACTAAATCATATCAACCGTTGTTATAATTTAAACAAAATTATAACTCATCCAGATAGGATATACAAACTAAAAATCTTATTGGATTTGTATGCAAAAAAGATGGCGATAAAAGATGAGAATTGAGCTCATCACTTTTCCAATCCCATCCCATCCTACCAGTTGTGCGTCCTTGCTTACTACTCTACCTGAGCTTCATAGAAGTTAGTTGTTTATTTTCGTACTGATTCTGCATAGCTCGATCCTGGCTGCTTGTTTATAGGGATGGCGCGCAAAGACAGGCAGCCGTTCGCGTTCCATAGAATTGGCCAATGGGAATTCACATAAGTGTACCTGATGAATTGGAATTTTGATGGATCGGCCCGATCGGGAACGGACAGTTGGAATTCTCAAAGGGAATCGTGCGCACGGGAATCAGGCAGTCGTTTGTGTGGATTGAAACTGGACAATGGGAATTTCTATACGTTTACTTGAAGAATTTGAATCGGACTATTGGAATTTAAAAGGGATGCGTGCGGACGGGCAGGCAGTCGACTTCGAGTGTCGTTCAGATGAATGGAATACATTGAAAGTTTACCTGATGCATTGAAAATAGAATGAATTGGAATAGGATTATCAGGATTTGAGAAGAAATACTAGATGTACCTACTGAAATGAACGTTTCGAAAATCCAATAGCCACTTTTATACCAGGCAGATCAAAACAGAGAAAAACAACAGCCCCCAGTCTTTTTCTTTCGACTCATACTTCTAAATAAAAGTAAACAGGTTGATTATAGTACTAGATTGAATATAAATACTTAAGCTTTGAAAATTTAAATGAAACGATGCCTCAAAAATTATTATTTGCATTCATAAGGGTAATCGATTAATTTCAACTTAAAGCTTCCAAAAATGCGTTTGAAAAAATTGTTTTATCAAAAGTAGATATAATTCTGTTTTAGAAAAAACATAAACAACAAATCTCATTTCAAAACTATAACTGAATCAGATATAAATATCTCGCTGAGATAGGTTTGAGTAACGATTTTGATATGCTCTTCTGATCGGGTGGCTCTCTCGGAAGCATCACTGTAGCCGTGCAGGAACAATCGCGATGCCACTGCGACGCCGATGACTCTTCGTGGAATCTGAAACGAATTGAGAAGCGGCAGACTTTGGACAAATTCTAACCATGTATTGAGCAACTCACCAGGGGGAGTACTATCCCAGGCCACCTTCAGCTCCCACAGCTTTTGCATCACCAATTTAGCTTTCACGATGACGGGTGCTAAGAGACCAAGAGGGTCAAATAAGCTTGCAATTTGAGATAAGATGATACGTTTGATGGGCTGAAGGATCTTAGATTGGTGATACGTGAACTGGAACATGTCGCTGCACGGCTGCCAGTGGATTCCGAGAGCCTTGATAGTGTTCGTTGGGTCGATTTCAAGAGGAAATTTGATTTCGAGATCGCTTTCGGGAACTCCTTTTTTTTTTTTGTTTCTATTATAGTCGTTTTACCATCTTTATGGCATTCGCGACTTTATCAACGTTGCAGTTGGCGGATCGTTATTGAAAAACAATCCGGTACAACTGTGTTCAATGTTTACTCTTGGGCTCGAACTCGCGGACATCGGCTCAGCAGACAACAGACTTGCCAACTGAGCTATATCACAAGCCCTTCGGGAACTCCTTGAAGAGCGACGGTACTATTAGAAGCCAATTTTCGAAGATGAAAACCGCCAGAAGCGAAAATCTCAACAAGCTGTTAGCGAAGTATTTTAGCATCTTCCTCAGAGTCAGTCCCGGTCAAGACGTCGTCGACGTACATTCCTTGAAGGGCCCTTTCCACGGCAGTGGGATATTTTTGTTGGTTTGCCAAAAGCACTTGTTGCACGCATTTGGTAGCTAAATATGATGCACTTTTGGTGCCGTATGTTACTGTATTCAATCGGTACTCAGCTAAGGTTTCTGATCTAGACCAACGCCATAAAATTCGCTGGAAATCTCGTTCATCATCATGCAGTTGAACCATCCGATACATTTTTTGAAGGTCCCCTGCAACTACAACTGCGGGGAATCTGAACCGAAGTTAAATGTCGATGAGCGCAGGTTGCAATACAGGTCCCGCCAGCAAAATATCGTTGAGGGACTTCCCGTTGCTTGTTTTTGCTGACGCATCGAAAACCACTCGGCGTTTTGTGGTGCTACTATCCGCCTTCACAACACAATGATGAGGCAGAAAAACAGCTGTTTTGGGAGGCGCATTTGATGCGAGAGACGTATGACCCATGTCGATGTACTCTCGAATGAATTGGTGATACTGAGTTTTGAGTATGGGATTCTTCTCGAGTTTTCGTTCTAAGTGGGCAAATCTATTAGCTGCGATCTCACGGGATTCTCCCAGCTGGTCAGGCCTTTCAATAAATGGAAAACGAACAGTCAAACGACCGAATTCATCACGAGTTGTGTGTTGAGAGAAATGCTTTTCACACTGAACCTCTGTATCGCTCAAGTGTGTTTTCGGCGGTTGATATTCCTCAATTTCCCAAAACCGTTGCAGCTGCGTGGAAAGGGTCTCATCGGTAATGGTTATGAGGCACGATGGTGTAGGAGGGGATGGGATCAATTGAACGTCGTTTTTGTAGCCACCGGAGACCACCCAACCAAGTTTGGTGTTTAGAAGAATCGGTAGGCTGCCATCGGAGCTGAGGTTGATACCACCAGGCTCGAGAAGTTGAGAGAATATTTTATTGCCGAGCAGCATGCTGATTTTACCAGGGTGATGGAACTGAGGATCTGCCATGACAATTGAGCGTGGAATAGGCCAGCCTGTGATGTTAACCGGCTTCAGAGGTAGTTCAGAAGTTATTCGGTCCAGCACAACACACAGGGAACGGTGTTTTGGTAATCGGAGCATCGTGAGCCGAATGTGATGAGAGCTCCTTCAGTTGCGTGTCCGGATGCCCCTGAGATGCCGCCAAACTCGAAGTCCACCGGTACTGTTGGTAGGCGAAGTTGTTGGCAGAATTCTCGAGTGATGTAGCTGGTATGTGAGGCACAATCGAGAACACCCCGACATGCATGTAGTCTGCCGAATTTATCCAGCACGCTGATAGTTACAGTGAGTAAAAGAACGTTGGTGTCCGCCAAATCTGTAGCTAAATTTAGTGGCGAGATGAGGGTTTGAGTTACATTCTTTGTGTTCACTGTTGTAGATGTAACGTCGTGCACAGTTGGTGGTTGTAGGGCATCATGTAGGCGTGTGTGGTGAGGTTGATTGCATTGCCTGCAATTGCCTGATTTGCATGGTTCATTTGTGTGTTGCCTCAGACAATTGGTGCATAGTTGATGCCTACGAATGAAATTGAGTCGGTCATAAGCATTTGCATGAATGAACTTACCACATTGATATAATTGATGCGGTGACTTGGAGCAGAATCCACAAGTGTTGTCGCTGGCTGATTGATTAGTAGCAACCAATGTTGGAGGGTTTCGGAATTGGTGTTTTGATGGCTGTTTCACTGCTAGTTGAGATTTAGGCCGTGTTGCTTCGATGGACTTAAGGGCGATGCTTTGATTATCGATGAACTTTAGTAAGGTTTCCAGTGTAACATCCTCGTCGGACATTTCAGAACGCTTTTGACACCAAAGCTGCTTTGTATCGTCATCCAATTTCTCGGTTAGTATGTACAGCAACCAGATATCACGATCGTTTCGGTTCAGCGCTTGAAGAGCTCGTAGTGATTCGTCGGAAATGTCGTGCAGTGATCGAAGTCCGTCAGCTGATGTTGTAGCAAGTAGAGGTTGATTTATGAATCGCTGAATATGTTGTACAGCAATATCAAACGGTTTGTTAAATCGCTGCTTCAACTTGGCTAACGCGGGAGCGTAGTTTGCATCTTCAATGCGAAGGTGGGACAGTAAGGTGGCTGCTTCTCCTTCCAAGTTAGTTTTCAGGAAATATAAACGTTGACTATTGTGTGACCTATGTTGGGGTAGAGGAAGGATGGTCCTTTGACCTGTGGGCCCTTACCTGGATGAATATTCCGATTCCACGGCGGGCCACTCGTCCTACGACCTAATATGCAACCTGAGCCTTAATGTCGCGCGTGCGAGGTGTCGTCACGATGGGGGCGGCTGTCGGCTATGACGAATGTATGTCTGACGTACGAGGGGATAGCCGATGCATATGTCGGCTTACTTTATGAATGTCCAACCGATTGACATATTTCAATGGGCACCGAAATATAGCACCACACATCCCCCACGCATGAAATTTCAATCCAGTTCATTATTTGAAACATTCATTACTTGAATTACATTTTTGTTATTTGAAAAGTTTGCTTACGCAAAATGAAAAGTGTTGATACTTAGAGCACTTGCAACGGTTAAGGCGTAAATATTGGTTTAAGGTAAACCAGGAGTAGCACAATTTTTTAATTTTGGAATCGGCTAAAACAAGCGCTCCCCACCGGTGTGATAGCAAATTTGAAACGGATACACTTTTATTGCAGACACTCAATAATTGAGAAGAAAAACACATTTTTTTTAGAAAAACTGCTTAGTTTTGAGTTTCACACCATCATTATTCTACCAGGATTTCATCAACAATATCTTTTTAATGCAGTTTGTTCAAAATAGGTCGAAACAAGTAGAAATGGATTGACGATTTTATATCTGTCTTCTTCCAATTGACTTTGACCGACTTCTACCAGGCCGAAACGAAACCCCCTGTCGAGCTGGATAGGTTTTGTCCGTTTTGATTATGTTTAACTTGCTTTATTTTCAACGACCTGACTAGTTTTGACCAAAACATTGGCTCATTGAACAACTACCAGTTGGCTGAAACCATTTGAAACCGATTTTTATCTATGATTAAACGAAGCTTTAAAAGCCAAAATGACTATACACAGCCAGAAAAAAAGTTAAATGGAAAAAAAAAAACATTTTTCTTTTTAAAATTGACTCATTTACCAGCTCTTGTTCTCAAAATACCTTTTGAAAATAGATAAAAATCATTTAAAACATTTGTGCTCGTTTTTGAGCTAACTGAACAAATTGGCAAACATGTTACTTTATGTATTCTTAAGACAAATTTTCATGATTATCAGTTGTTTGTAATGTAGCAAACGGCTTTTTTCGCCAGAAATTGAAAGGATTTTTTTTTCTAAGAATCATGTCAGTGTAGTCAATATTTTAATATAAAATCGTGAAATTTCGTTATGATATATTGTTCGTGTAGATTATATTGTTAACAATTTTTGAAAAAAAACGGCCATTTCACTGAAATTAATTTTTTTTAAATTAAAGTTAATTGATGTTTTGCTTTAATTTCATTGAGATGCTTCGGTTATTTTCCCTTCCTTATTCATATAACGTTTGAAGTCGAGAAGCGCTGACTGGGCTCACTAATTCGTTGAGGTCAAAAGCTATTCATTTAAATATGAAGTCATGAATAGTGTAACATAAATTTTTTATACTTAATACGGCTTTATTAACATTTCGTCTCAATTTATGTAACGTATAGAACGGTTTTGGTGGGAAAAAACATCCACATAATTTCTCAAAAAGAAACAATTATTACAATCAATGTAAACCAAACATGTGTGAAAATAATCATCAACCGTAAAAATCGGTCTTTCGGATATTTTGAAATCCTGTTTCAAATTTGCATGAATTTGGAACAAAGACGTATAGCGGTTGGAGATTTTGAAATCGATAACTGTGCTAAAACAGCACAGACGGACTGTTTTAGCGTGGTCGAAAACCGTGTTTTGGATGACCAAAACACTTGTTTTGGTTCTGTCTCTTTGCTACTGCAATTCGCAATTGAGACAATGAATTGATGATGACAGTTGATGATGGTAAACACGGTACAAATGTTTACATTATCACACGGTTAAGTCGAACTACTCAAACCGAGTTCGTGGTAACTCAGCAGTTTTGCCAGATATTCTGAGTGGATAACTCAGAATATTCGCACAGAAATGAGTAGTTTCTCATGTACTCATTCAGAACTGAATACTCTCCCGGTTAGGGTAGATGATAAGTGGAGAGTGAGACAATAGCAATCGCTAATGAATTGTGCAGTTATGTAATGACTAGACTGGCAAAAATTGAATAAAGATAACTCTATTCCACTACTGAAACGTACGTTTTCAACAAAAAGTTTTGAAAATATTCTGTCGATTTTATTTAATGCGATAGAGACGAACAAATACTTTTAGAAGGAATATTCCCAAAACGTCGCGAGCTAGGTATTTTAACGTATTCGATCACACTCAACCCTCTTTTATGTTTCCTCATCTGAAATTCTTAACTTAATGAATCATGAAATTACAGTTTTTGGTCAACTCATAAACATTGCATGTTATTTGGCTGATTTGGATTCGGTGGCCCACGATTTTCCACCATTTTTTATAATAAAAAAAATAATATTTTTAAAACAGTCAGACTTCGGGGAAAGCAATTTAAAAAGAAAACCAAAAAAATTCCCAATTATACTTTAGAAATGTAGAAAACCAAACCATTTGTTTTTTTCATTTTATCTTTTATGATAGAAAAGTTATGGAGTGAAGAAAAAAAAGGCTCATGATACCCAACTCTTCCCTACGAAATTTGAATTGTCAAACGCTACCAGTTTTGTTATTACTCAAGAAGATTGTGACATTCCTGTAACATGGCCAAGTTTTTTGAAACTGTCATAATCCACCTGTCCTTGTGATTTTGCCATTTTCTGGCTCTTTATTTAATCCATCAATAAGTATTTTTCACTCTAACTTTAAAGGACGAAAATAAACTTTTCGCTCAACTTTGATTCATCATTCCATTTCTTCGTTTCAAGAACTATTCTAGGTGTCTGTAAAATTTGAAGAGGAAAAAAATTCGTCAATATAGTCAAGCTATTTAATGTTTACCTAACTTCTCCGGTCGCGGTTCCAATTGCTTCTACAATTCAAGGGATCGTATCGAGCAGTAACACCACCACTTCTAGAAAGAACGAACGGAACCGGATGTTTAACATTGTTAGTAGCACTGTAAAGAGCACAAACGACAACATCGCTTCCAGCCTTCGAGTTCGCGTCGTCGTCGATGGCTTGCACAACACCAATAAACCATCCACGACAAGCCACGACGCCAAATGGTGGCAATTACAAATTTCCAAACCACAGTCAAAATGAAGATCTGACATTTTGTGGAGCGCTCAATCGTTGGACCTCGTCCTCGGTCGTCAAACGGCAAATGGAGCGAAATAAAAGTTGAAGCAAACAAAACTTTTTTCCCAACTCCCCTCCCGGAGGGTCTCTGGAGCTTTGCAGCCGGGTCAAACATCTGACTAATGCTAATGACACAGAAAGAGTGTGCTATCGATAGAGTTTTATGTGGAGCTTTTCTAGATTTACTGGAGCGCAAGCATATGCTACGCTAGCATTTCGAAGGAATCGGTAAGAGCAGTTGAACCAGGATGAAAAAAAAAATCGTAGAATCAACACTCCCTCATTCCCCAATCTGATTGTAAGAATTAATAGTCTTCGATTTCCAGAATGAATGGAACGGAATCAACGTTGAGTTTGCTTTTCCTTCCTACTCCCTCCTCATCCTGAATCAACTGACGATGGTTTTTGGTTTTGTAAATACATGAGTTAGCATGGTAGGTATCTCGGGATCTGGTACCTGGTTGATGTCAACAAAAAAGTAAGAGGAAAATTAACTGCCGAAATTGCGGTTTTTACCCGGTTCAAATGGGATCAATTTATTTAGCAACTGAAGCTTAAAATGTTGTTTTTTTTAAATCAGTGGAGCAGTGTATTGACATTTTTCAACCACAGTTACTGCATACATGGGCCAAAGTTGAATATACATGTAAGCATATAACATCATTTATAAATTAGTTGAAAAAAAGTTATTTTTCCTTATTTTTCTTAAGTTTTTAAGTTCGATTAAGTCTAATTTAAATTGAAAAATTATTTGATACAGATTTAAATTTTTTGAAGCTAGAAAAATTACATCATAGTTTTTTCGTATTTTTTCTGTAACTCATGAAAAAATTTCAGTAGTTTCTATTAAAGTAAAAAGCTTTGGATTTTTCATTGTTTCAATAGAACGATTCATTCCGGAATAGAATTCCACGCTGAATTTTCCCATGTTTTCCTATTCAACAGAAATAAACATTCTTGTGTATAATTCAAATTAAACTTAAGATTTATGTTCAGAAACAGTACAAAATTTATAAAAATAAAATTTAATTTGAAAAATTTAATTTCAAATTTTGATTTAAATTTTCAAATAAAGCTAAAATATTAAAAATGTTAGTTCACCTTTCTTTACGGGTACAAAAAGGCTGGCTGTATCTTCAAAACAACTCAACCGTTTGCCATACAAACGGGGGGGGGGGGGGGGGGGGGGTTAAAGGAGTTAAACACCCACCTTTGAGGATTTTGTCGTATTAAAGATTTAAGTACAAGAAATTAGTAACGTAGTAACGTGAAATCACCTGATTCAAAAATGTGTTTAAAATAAGTATTCACAAATTTCACTGTATGCCTTAGATATTTCATTTAACGACACCTTATATCGTAAACAAAATGAAACTTATTTTAATTTGCAATTTAATAAACGATTTGGATCGAAACTCAAATCTTGACCTTCAAAAACCCTACCTCGTCTTTGAAATTTGTTTTTCTTAATGACTAGTTAATTAGACCGCTGCAAAAAATGACTTTTTGCTCCCATATGTTTTATCGATGCCATTTCTTGTCACCAAGCATCAGTGTTAAATTTAGATGATTTGGTTGATTCCTTAGTTAGCGCAACGCGTTTCAATTTTGTATGGACATTTGTAAGGAAGAAGAAATTTTTGCAGATTTTATCATCGAGAAAATTCAAACAAGCTTGAAATGGAATTGGTTTTTAATTTGAAAAAAAAAATAACATATCTTCTTTTTTAATAAATTAAATTAAGGATATTTTTATCTTTGTAGATTTAATTTATCGGCCAAGCGGTGAAAAGTGATGTCCTTTTAAGTAGACAGTAGACATCTAAAGATTAGGAAAAAAATTTCATATAGGTGGATAGAAAGTTAGATGAAATGAAAGATGTTGAAAATGAGCGGGTAGAATTTATTAAGAAGCATATCATCACATATCAAACTTGATGAACAGCGATGATAAACAATTTTTAATCAAAAGTAGTTTCTGACCTTATAAGAAATTTTATTTAGATTTCGATTTTAGTTTCTTTTGGTGCTTTATTTTCAACATTTTAATTCTGTATTGTGTGCACTGATTCATATTTTAAAAGCTGTAAATTTTTTTTCAATCAAAATTTTATTTAACATTCGCTTTTTAAGGTTTTGAAAATATAGACTTAAAACTTCTAGTTAAGTATAAAGATCATCATTTGCAATAATTTATTAAAAATTAGGCAAAACATCCGATTTAATACACTTCACAGTGGATCGTAACTATTTTAACAGCGTGTAAATAATATTTGGATACACATGACACAAAAAAATATAAAAGAAATAAATTCATAAGGAATTTCGAATGCTGTAAATTCTAAATGAATTTAAGAAATTACGAATTACAAATTTTTTGTCAACTTTGTCATTTTTTTTTTTATTTTGTCATTTTTGTCATTTTTGTCATTTTTGTCATTTTTGTCATTTTTGTCATTTTTGTCATTTTTGTCATTTTTGTCATTTTTGTCATTTTTGTCATTTTTGTCATTTTTGTCATTTTTGTCATTTTTGTCATTTTTGTCATTTTTGTCATTTTTGTCATTTTTGTCATTTTTGTCATTTTTGTCATTTTTGTCATTTTTGTCATTTTTGTCATTTTTGTCATTTTTGTCATTTTTGTCATTTTTGTCATTTTTGTCATTTTTGTCATTTTTGTCATTTTTGTCATTTTTGTCATTTTTGTCATTTTTGTCATTTTGTCATTTTTGTCATTTTTGTCATTTTTGTCATTTTTGTCATTTTTGTCATTTTTGTCATTTTTGTCATTTTTGTCATTTTTGTCATTTTTGTCATTTTTGTCATTTTTGTCATTTTTGTCATTTTTGTCATTTTTGTCATTTTTGTCATTTTTGTCATTTTTGTCATTTTTGTCATTTTTGTCATTTTTGTCATTTTTGTCATTTTTGTCATTTTTGTCATTTTTGTCATTTTTGTCATTTTTGTCATTTTTGTCATTTTTGTCATTTTTGTCATTTTTGTCATTTTTGTCATTTTTGTCATTTTTGTCATTTTTGTCATTTTTGTCATTTTTGTCATTTTTGTCATTTTTGTCATTTTTGTCATTTTTGTCATTTTTGTCATTTTTGTCATTTTTGTCATTTTTGTCATTTTTGTCATTTTTGTCATTTTTGTCATTTTTGTCATTTTTGTCATTTTTGTCATTTTTGTCATTTTTGTCATTTTTGTCATTTTTGTCATTTTTGTCATTTTTGTCATTTTTGTCATTTTTGTCATTTTTGTCATTTTGTCATTTTGTCATTTTTGTCATTTTTGTCATTTTTGTCATTTTTGTCATTTTTGTCATTTTTGTCATTTTTGTCATTTTTGTCATTTTTGTCATTTTTGTCATTTTTGTCATTTTTGTCATTTTTGTCATTTTTGTCATTTTTGTCATTTTTGTCATTTTTGTCATTTTTGTCATTTTTGTCATTTTTGTCATTTTTGTCATTTTTGTCATTTTTGTCATTTTTGTCATTTTTGTCATTTTTGTCATTTTTGTCATTTTTGTCATTTTTGTCATTTTTGTCATTTTTGTCATTTTTGTCATTTTTGTCATTTTTGTCATTTTTGTCATTTTTGTCATTTTTGTCATTTTTGTCATTTTTGTCATTTTTGTCATTTTTGTCATTTTTGTCATTTTTGTCATTTTTGTCATTTTTGTCATTTTTGTCATTTTTGTCATTTTTGTCATTTTTGTCATTTTTGTCATTTTTGTCATTTTTGTCATTTTTGTCATTTTTGTCATTTTTGTCATTTTTGTCATTTTTGTCATTTTTGTCATTTTTGTCATTTTTGTCATTTTTGTCATTTTTGTCATTTTTGTCATTTTTGTCATTTTTGTCATTTTTGTCATTTTTGTCATTTTTGTCATTTTTGTCATTTTTGTCATTTTTGTCATTTTTGTCATTTTTGTCATTTTTGTCATTTTTGTCATTTTTGTCATTTTTGTCATTTTTGTCATTTTTGTCATTTTTGTCATTTTTGTCATTTTTGTCATTTTTGTCATTTTTGTCATTTTTGTCATTTTTGTCATTTTTGTCATTTTTGTCATTTTTGTCATTTTTGTCATTTTTGTCATTTTTGTCATTTTTGTCATTTTTGTCATTTTTGTCATTTTTGTCATTTTTGTCATTTTTGTCATTTTTGTCATTTTTGTCATTTTTGTCATTTTTGTCATTTTTGTCATTTTTGTCATTTTTGTCATTTTTGTCATTTTTGTCATTTTTGTCATTTTTGTCATTTTTGTCATTTTTGTCATTTTTGTCATTTTTGTCATTTTTGTCATTTTTGTCATTTTTGTCATTTTTGTCATTTTTGTCATTTTTGTCATTTTTGTCATTTTTGTCATTTTTGTCATTTTTGTCATTTTTGTCATTTTTGTCATTTTTGTCATTTTTGTCATTTTTGTCATTTTTGTCATTTTTGTCATTTTTGTCATTTTTGTCATTTTTGTCATTTTTGTCATTTTTGTCATTTTTGTCATTTTTGTCATTTTTGTCATTTTTGTCATTTTTGTCATTTTTGTCATTTTTGTCATTTTTGTCATTTTTGTCATTTTTGTCATTTTTGTCATTTTTGTCATTTTTGTCATTTTTGTCATTTTTGTCATTTTTGTCATTTTTGTCATTTTTGTCATTTTTGTCATTTTTTGTCATTTTTGTCATTTTTGTCATTTTTGTCATTTTTGTCATTTTTGTCATTTTTGTCATTTTTGTCATTTTTGTCATTTTTGTCATTTTTGTCATTTTTGTCATTTTTGTCATTTTTGTCATTTTTGTCATTTTTGTCATTTTTGTCATTTTTGTCATTTTTGTCATTTTTGTCATTTTTGTCATTTTTGTCATTTTTGTCATTTTTGTCATTTTTGTCATTTTTGTCATTTTTGTCATTTTTGTCATTTTTGTCATTTTTGTCATTTTTGTCATTTTTGTCATTTTTGTCATTTTGTCATTTTTGTCATTTTGTCATTTTTGTCATTTTTGTCATTTTTGTCATTTTTGTCATTTTTGTCATTTTTGTCATTTTTGTCATTTTTGTCATTTTTGTCATTTTTTGTCATTTTTGTCATTTTTGTCATTTTTGTCATTTTTGTCATTTTGTCATTTTTGTCATTTTTGTCATTTTTGTCATTTTTGTCATTTTTGTCATTTTTGTCATTTTTGTCATTTTTGTCATTTTGTCATTTTTGTCATTTTTGTCATTTTTGTCATTTTTGTCATTTTGTCATTTTTGTCATTTTGTCATTTTTGTCATTTTTGTCATTTTGTCATTTTGTCATTTTTGTCATTTTTGTCATTTTTGTCATTTTTGTCATTTTTGTCATTTTGTCATTTTTGTCATTTTTGTCATTTTTGTCATTTTTGTCATTTTTGTCATTTTTGTCATTTTTGTCATTTTTGTCATTTTTGTCATTTTTGTCATTTTTGTCATTTTTTGTCATTTTTGTCATTTTGTCATTTTGTCATTTTTGTCATTTTGTCATTTTTGTCATTTTGTCATTTTTGTCATTTTTGTCATTTTTGTCATTTTTGTCATTTTTGTCATTTTTGTCATTTTGTCATTTTTGTCATTTTTGTCATTTTTGTCATTTTTGTCATTTTTGTCATTTTTGTCATTTTTGTCATTTTTGTCATTTTTGTCATTTTTGTCATTTTGTCATTTTTGTCATTTTTGTCATTTTGTCATTTTTGTCATTTTTGTCATTTTTGTCATTTTTGTCATTTTTGTCATTTTTGTCATTTTTGTCATTTTTGTCATTTTTGTCATTTTTTGTCATTTTTGTCATTTTTGTCATTTTTGTCATTTTTGTCATTTTTGTCATTTTTGTCATTTTTGTCATTTTTGTCATTTTTGTCATTTTTGTCATTTTGTCATTTTTGTCATTTTGTCATTTTGTCATTTTTGTCATTTTTGTCATTTTTGTCATTTTTGTCATTTTTGTCATTTTTGTCATTTTTGTCATTTTTGTCATTTTTTGTCATTTTGTCATTTTGTCATTTTTGTCATTTTTGTCATTTTTGTCATTTTTGTCATTTTGTCATTTTTGTCATTTTTGTCATTTTTGTCATTTTTGTCATTTTGTCATTTTTGTCATTTTTGTCATTTTTGTCATTTTTGTCATTTTTTGTCATTTTTGTCATTTTTGTCATTTTTGTCATTTTTGTCATTTTTGTCATTTTTGTCATTTTTGTCATTTTGTCATTTTTGTCATTTTGTCATTTTTGTCATTTTTGTCATTTTTGTCATTTTTGTCATTTTTGTCATTTTTGTCATTTTTGTCATTTTTGTCATTTTTGTCATTTTTTGTCATTTTTGTCATTTTTGTCATTTTTGTCATTTTTGTCATTTTGTCATTTTTGTCATTTTTGTCATTTTTGTCATTTTTGTCATTTTTGTCATTTTTGTCATTTTTGTCATTTTTGTCATTTTTGTCATTTTTGTCATTTTTGTCATTTTTGTCATTTTTGTCATTTTTTGTCATTTTTGTCATTTTTGTCATTTTTGTCATTTTTGTCATTTTTGTCATTTTTGTCATTTTTGTCATTTTTGTCATTTTTGTCATTTTTGTCATTTTTGTCATTTTTGTCATTTTTGTCATTTTTGTCATTTTTGTCATTTTGTCATTTTTGTCATTTTTGTCATTTTTGTCATTTTTGTCATTTTTGTCATTTTTGTCATTTTTGTCATTTTGTCATTTTTGTCATTTTTGTCATTTTTGTCATTTTTGTCATTTTTGTCATTTTGTCATTTTGTTCATTTTTGTCATTTTTTTGTCATTTTTGTCATTTTTGTCATTTTTGTCATTTTTGTCATTTTTGTCATTTTTGTCATTTTTGTAATTTTTGTCATTTTGTCATTTTGTCATTTTTGTCATTTTTATTTTTGTCATTTTTGTCATTTTTGTCATTTTGTCATTTTTGTCATTTTGTCTTTTTGTCATTTTGTCATTTTCTTGTCATTTTTGTCATTTTTGTCATTTTTGTCATTTTTGTCATTTTTGTCATTTTTGTCATTTTTGTCATTTTTGTCATTTTTGTCATTTTTGTCATTTTTGTCATTTTTGTCATTTTTGTCATTTTTGTCATTTTTGTCATTTTGTCATTTTGTCATTTTTGTCATTTTTTGTCATTTTGTCATTTTTGTCATTTTTGTCATTTTGTCATTTTTTGTCATTTTTGTCATTTTTGTCATTTTTGTGTCATTTTTGTCATTTTGTCATTTTTGTCATTTTTGTCATTTTTGTCATTTTTGTCATTTTTGTCATTTTTGTCATTTTTGTCATTTTTGTCATTTTTGTCATTTTTGTCATTTTTGTCATTTTTGTCATTTTTGTCATTTTTGTCATTTTGTCATTTTTGTCATTTTTGTCATTTTTGTCATTTTTGTCATTTTTTGTCATTTTTGTCATTTTTGTCATTTTTGTCATCATTTTTGTCATTTTTGTCATTTTTGTCATTTTTGTCATTTTTGTCATTTTTGTCATTTTTGTCATTTTTGTCATTTTTGTCATTTTGTCATTTTTGTCATTTTGTCATTGTCTTTGTATTTGTCATTTTTGTCATTTTTGTCATTTTTGTCATTTTTGTCATTTTTGTCATTTTTGTCATTTTTGTCATTTTTGTCATTTTTGTCATTTTTCGTCATTTTTGTCATTTTTGTCATTTTTGTCATTTTTGTCATTTTTGTCATTTTTTGTCATTTTTGTCATTTTTGTCATTTTTGTCATTTTTGTCATTTTGTCATTTTTGTCATTTTTGTCATTTTTGTCATTTTTGTCATTTTTGTCATTTTTGTCATTTTTGTCATTTTTGTCATTTTGTCATTTTGTCATTTTTTGTCATTTTTGTCATTTTTGTCATTTTTGTCATTTGTATTTTGTCATTTTTGTCATTTTTGTCATTTTTGTCATTTTTGTCATTTTTGTCATTTTGTCATTTTTGTCATTTTTGTTATTTTTGTCATTTTTGTCATTTTTGTCATTTTTGTCATTTTTGTCATTTTTGTCATTTTCGTCATTTTTGTCATTTTTGTCATTTTGTCGTTTTTGTCATTTTTGTCATTTTTGTCATTTTTGTCATTTTTGTCATTTTGTGTCATTTTTGTCATTTTTGTCATTTTTGTCATTTTTGTCATTTTTGTCATTTTTGTCATTTTTGTCATTTTTGTCATTTTTGTCATTTTTGTCATTTTTGTCATTTTTGTCATTTTTGTCATA